>NC_083652.1:11319861-11553087 GCF_963576545.1 Limanda limanda
CGTGTCGACGCTGAGGAACCTCGCGGCAGAGAGACGGTTTTGGCAAATCCTGCAAGTGAAGTCTGAGGGTGAGGGAGGTGAGAGAAGAAGAAGGAGACTCAGGGATAAAGGACGGGTTGGATAAAAGAGAGGAGGAGGAGGAGTCCAGCTGAGAGTGAAGGAATGGAAAAGCAGACGGAGAGAGAGAGAGAGAGAGGAATGTTTAATGCACTCTATGTCTCTCTGTCGCACTCACTGTTTTCCAACATGCAAAGAATATCAAACCCATCCCCCCCGTCTGCTGACACACTCACACACACACACACACAGCAGACAGGCGGAGGATGGAAACTATGAGCACTGTGCTGCTGCCAGACAGCACAGAGAGAAATGATCAACGAGAGAAAAATATCCAGACTCATTCTATTCTCTCACATTCTAGGTCCTTTGGTTGAAGAGCGTGGATGAAGTGGGGATAAACCTTTTTAATTCAAGTGAAGAAGCCTGAAGCGAACTCACGCATGTGCACGTGAACCTGGCTGCACGCCACCCACACCTACGTGCACGCACTGTGGTGCCCCACCCTGGGGACAGACACACATCAAGGCTCAGAGTTATGATGATAATGATAAGGTGGCGTTAATTGGCACAGAATACAGAAGAAGCATGCAATCACCATCTCATCCAGAGAGGAGGCAGAGTCTGGTGATGTCAGACGGCGAGCGCCACTTCTTCAGTCGTCTGGACGTGAAGCAGCTCCGCTCTGATTGGACGGATCCTGCTCTCTGTCTGAGAATCCTTCTAACAGATCTAACCTCAGAGTTCTGCTGCGTCGTCACAAAGCCGAGCGCCGTCTTCAAGCTTCGAGAGGGAAAGTTCATTCTTAACATAATGAAAGTTTGAATTCATATGCAGGAGGTTGTTGGATCGTGTCCAGACTGTTTCTCAGGTTTGTGTGAGTTTAGCACAGATGTAAAGAAAAACTCACGAGTGACATGAAAACCAGTCGTGACTCTTCTTCAACATTCACTGGGAAAACGTCCAGATGAATAATTACAGATTCAAAGACTCATCTGGTCGTGTGAGACAGGATGGAAGCTTGTGATTGGCCAGTGAGCCGAACACTTTCATACGAGGAGAGTTTCTGTATAAAATCTGTTTAATTAACGTGTTTGTGAAGTCAAACATTAGACAATTAGTTTTAATATTACACAAACATGATCAGCTACATCATACAGGAACACGTGGCTGTTCCTGTATGATGAAGACAATCAGTGTGTGTGTGTGTGTGTGTGTGTTAATGACATGTCATAACCTCCTGCTGCTCCATTTCCTGTGTAGTAAATCCACAGCCTCCAGTCACACCTGTGTGAGTCTGTTTGTGAGTCTGTGTGTGTGTGCGTGTTTGTGTGTACCTCATGGTGTGAGTAGGCGCCGTTTGCGTGTGTTTTAAAAGGCGATCCGCTGTGCGCAGACTGGGGGAGGGGGGCGGGCTATGCTAAATGCTGATGTTTGGTTTACCTGATGAAGTTTGACTATAAACACACGTTCGTGGTTTAATGAACCGGTGAAGTGATGAGTTGCAGCTCAGCTGATTTGAGCGATGAGCTGAATCAACGTGTGTGTATTTAAATCCCAGGAGTGTGGATGCAGATATAGATCCTATAGATCTGATGACATGATAAAATGATGCTGTAATATATCTGATAGTTTGTATGGATGGAGATATGGTTTTAATCACAGGGGAAATATCCGTCCACCATTCTGTAGCCGAGACTTTAACAATGTCAGTGGGCGGCTGTCATGTTCTATTTTAATTTCCTTCTTGGATTTCTCTACGTCTTTCCATTTTCAGATATTCATTTCAATTTTAATCTTCATGCACATCTTCAAATCCCTGATTCTCTCTCAAACCAGAGCAGACAGCAGCTGTGTGTGTGTGTGTGTGTGTGTGTGTGTGTGTGTGTGTGTGTGTGTGTGTGTGTGTGTGTGTGTGTGTGTGTGTGTGTGTCCTCTGTAGATGAACACATATGGTTGAAAGACGTTCTGTGACATGTAAAGAGAAGTGTGACAGGACGGGAGTGGGCGGGGCTGAACCTTCACTCACGACTTGAGGTCTGATGCTGATTGGAGGAGCTCCAGCTCCATCAGCTCCGTCAGCTCCGTCAGATCGTGTTTTCCTCCACAGCTGCAGGATAAGTCTCATCTCAGGAAGAGGAAGAGACACAACACACAGAGCAAAGCCACACTGATCCACTCTGCGGTTACACACCTCCAGTCCTGGACCTGCACAAACAAACCGCAGAACACACACACGTACAACATGTGTAAATTCGCTTCTGGTGCTGGTAGAGAGATGCATGCTGGGAAAGGGAGAGGAGCGCTACAGGCTGGAGAACTAAAGGCGTGCACAGGGGAACGAGTGCGTACATGTGTGTCTAGATGTGTGTCAACAAACTTCCACATGAGAGCAAGGGTCATCCCTGCTCAACCCCTGTCAGGGGTCAAAGGTCAGAGGCGGTAGGTGTCGGTGGGGGAGGGGCAGCTGCTCGCTCTGACACGGTGAAAGCTTTCCCAGCTGCCCCGGCTCCCGCTCCAGCTCAGCAGCGTTTTTTTATCCCACAACTGAATCGCTGTGAGGTTCTCAGAGTTCAAATTATCTCCTCTAAATGATTTTCTTTGTAAGATTAACTTCTTAACATGTTTTAAAAACCACTTCTGGATGTAGGATCACAGATATTTGTTCAGGGCTGGATGTGAGACGTTCCGTCTGAGTGGCTGAACGTTAAACTCTGCTGCCGCTGGTCCCACACGTGTTTTATCCATCCTCAGATGGGGTCGCCGACCCCAGCAGCCTGTGACAACACAGTAAAGAGGAAGGTCAAGGTACGGCTCCGCCCATCAGCTCCAGCGTTAAACATCGTCACTTCCTTCACAGCCACTCGCACACGAGCAGCGAGAGGAAACCGTCTGAGGACTTCATCTCCCAGAAGTTCTCTGAGCGTCAGGAACGTGAAAACAACGGTGGCGTCAGAGAAAATACGTTTTAAGTCCAATCACAGCACTTTCCATCGTGAATTCAACTGAGACTAAGTCAGGTGGTGAATGAACCACAACATGTGTGGTTCCCCAAAGGTGGATTACAATGCAGCTGTCAAGGGGCTTTCAGCCAAAAGATCAACCTCCAGGATGATGTTGCATTTCCTGTATGTGCTGTACTGATGTCATATTCTTAAACATCATCTTTTATCATTCTTGTCATTAGGGCCCGAGCACCAACGGTGAGAGGCCCTATTGAAATTGTAAGGATTCCTCTAAGCATAGTGAATTGGCTTTTTGAGGGCTTCAACGTGCTCAAAAATCTTTAAAGTTTGCAGTAAATTAGAAAGTGGTGAAAATTGACGTATTCTGGAGTATTCGGAAATGGGTGTCGCAAAATGCCTCAACAGCGCCACCTGGAACACAGCCCGTAGGTTTCCACATAACCGATCTTCACCAAAATCGGTACAAAGGTGTATCATGACTATTCATACAAAAAAGCGTCAATAAGCATTATGAAAAACGCAAAAGAAAGCCCAACATTTGGGATTTAGTGGGCCTTTTGGCCATATTCCGCATTTTTACTTTGACATACTTGTCGTAGGGCTTTCATCGGATCAACTTAAAATTTAGATGAGTGCCTTCACAACAAGATGGAGATCTAAACTTGCTCGAATTTTAACTTTTTGTCACACCGTGTTTTGATTAAACACCATCAAAACATAAGCTTCTGTATCATAGACATATTTGGTCCAATCGAGTCCAAACTAGACACATAAGACAGGAGTCACGACCTGATGACATCTACAAAGACACCATGACTTAAAATCACAGCGCCCCCTGGTGGCAACAGGAAATGTTTTGTTTTTGGAACGTCTTACACTTGGAAGTATTCCTCCTCATCCACTTTGCAAAACCATGTCAAACTGTATCAAATGGGTCTCAAGACATTGATAATGAAGACATAAGATTACTGTGACTTTTCATCAAGCGCATTATTAATGGCGTGGCATCAGAGTTCATCAGCTCGCCATGACACACAATATTGCTGTAACTTCCGTGTTCATGGGTCTATCTCACTCAAACTACATGTGTGTATTAACAGCCCCCCCCTGAAGATATTCAGATGGTTTTAAGGAATGGATGTGGCAAAACGGGTGGGACATGTGACTGTTTGGAAGTACGATGGGGTTTTTGGGGATGTAAGGCCCTCATTGGCTGGTCGTGTTGGGGATGGGGGGGCAATGAGGAAGTGAAGGGTTGTTGATGTGTGCGAGTGACGGAGTAAGAGCGAGAAGTGCGCATGTTCGTGTAGATGATAATAAAAGTAACAAAAAGTAGACAAAATAGTAACGCACAGTGACTTGGAGGAGTAACTTTATCTGATTACTGGTTTGGAAATAGTAACGCGTTAGATTACTCGTTACTGAAAAAAGGGGTCAGATTAGAGTAACGCGTTACTGGGACAAAGAGGAGGAGAGAGGAAGCTACAGCTGCCCTCAGTGTAGACAGACCTTCACACCGAGGCCTGTCCTGGAGAAAAACACCATGTTCGCTGGTTCACTGGAGGAGCTGAAGAAGACTGGACTCCAAGCTGCTCCTGCTGATCACTGCTATGCTGGACCTGAAGATGTGGCCTGTGATGTCTGCACTGGGAGAAAACGGAAAGCTCTCAAGTCCTGTTTGAATTATTTGGCCTCTTATTGTGAAAAACACCTCCAGCATCAACTTCAGTCAGCTGCATAGAAGAAGCACAAGCTGGTGGAGCCCTTGGAGAAGCTCCAGGAGAACATCTGCCCTCGTCAAGACGAGGTGATGAAGATGAGCTGAGCTGATCCGTCTGCTGGAGAAAAGAAGCTCTGATGTGGAGCAGCAGATCAGATCCCGGCAGGAAACTGAGGTGAGTCGAGTCAGAGAGCTTCAGGAGAGACTGGAGCACGAGATCACTGAGCTGAAGAGGAAAGACCATGAACTGAAGCAGCTCTCAGACACAGAGGATCACAACCAGCTTCTACACAACTACCCCTCACTGTCACCACTCAGTGGATCTACACACTCATCCAGAAACAGGATCCGTCCTCTGAGGAACTTTGAGGACGTGACAGCAGCTGTGTCACAGGTCAGAGGTCGACTACAGGACATTCTGAGTGGGACAGAGACACAGATTTTACAGATTGTGTCTCAAGTGTATGTTTTACTGCGACAACCAGAGCCAAAGACCAGAGCTGACTTCTTAAAATATTTACAGGAAATCACACTGGATCCAAATACTGCATACAAATATCTGTTATTATCTGAGGGAAACAGAAAAGTAACATGTATGAGAGAAGCTCAGTCTTATTCTCATAACACAAATAGATTCACTTATTGGCATCAGGTCCTGAGTAGAAAGAGTCTGACTGGACGTTGTTACTGGGAGGTGGAGGTGGAGGTGGGGGAGGGAGGAGTTTTTGTAGCAGTCACATACAAGAATATCAGCAGAGCAGGAGACTCACATGAATGTAGATTTGGATATAATGATAAATCTTGGTCATTGCATTGGGATGATGACAGTTATTGGTACTTTAGTTACAACAGCCTCTGGACTCCAGTGTCAGGTCCTGAGTCCTCCAGAATAGGAGTGTACCTGGATCACAGTGCAGGTGTTCTGTCCTTCTACTGCGTCTCTGACACCATGACTCTCCTCCACAGAGTCCAGACCACATTCACTCAGCCTCTCTATGCTGGAGTTAGGCGTTTTAATGGAGCCACAGCTGAGTTCTGTAAACTCAAATAGATTTGAGTCATTCAAAGCAGTGATTTAGATTCTGTGTTTAAATCTTTAACATATTGTCTCCATGTTTGCTGCTCAAAGTTCGTCATGGTGATGTTTCTGCTCCGCACAGAGATCAGCTGTTAATCAAACACTGACCTTCCTTTATCACACATATTTAGTTCTCACTTTGTAAAGACAGAAATCTATAATTACACTGACATGAATGTGTTTGAAAGAACCCGAGCACCGAGCTGTGGGAGGCCCTATTGTATTGTATATGGGTCTATCTCCCTCAAACTATGTAGCCACAGCCCCCCCCCCCCCCACCCCACAGAAATTCAGATGGTTTTAAGGAATGGGCGTGGCAAAATAACTGACTAGCGCCCCCTAAAGGGCAGCCCCGGCACTACGATAGGCCGACATATGTCTTTTCATAAAAAACGAATAAGTCTCTTGGATAGATATGCTAGACCAAACAGGGAGTCCGCCATTTTGACTTTAATGGCTATTTTGGCCATTTTCCACATTTGTACTCAGGGTCATAGCGCCATCTACTGATCAGTGTGAAAATTAAGTTGTTGTAACATTGTCCAATTGACACAAAACTGTTCAGGCTACATCAGAGCTCCTACTTGAACAGATATATTAGTCTGTAAGTAATAATAGTGATGGCGCCACCAACTGGCAACAGGAAGTAAGCTTTGTTTTACAACTATCATTCGATTTACATAAAATATTCTCAGTTTGATGTGCTATTTGATAGCGTGGACCGTAATGAGCAATTAGCAGGCAAGGATCGACATTGCGTGACTGACGCAGGAAGTGAAATGTTTATCGTTGCTGCAGAGCGGAAAACGCATGCAACGCAGAGACGTGCGCTTGGTCATCGATCGCTCTCTTCACCTACCGCAACAGGCTTCAACGTGCGGGTGCTCGGGCCCGCCAGTGCTACAACGTAGCCCTAATTGTTTTTGTTTCTTAGTGAAAGTAAAAAGGCCAAATTTCCCTCAGCCAGATGTTGAATAGAACAAAGGTATTTATTTCTAAGTTACCCTCTTATATTCGATGTTGTTGAAGAATCAGACTCTGGACCAGTGGCTCCGCTTCATGAGGAGCAGGCATCAGGTCTGAAACGTGAGATGTGTCATGTGATCAAGTAGTTTCCACTCCAGAGGCCCAGGATCGGACTCCAAGAATACCTTCTGATCACCCGGCGCTCATCTTCATCACATCTTCAGAGATAGAGAAGAAATATATATATCTACTTCATATATATATTACATATATAAGATATTGGAACTATTGCATAATCTGGATAATGTGACAGATGCAAAACTGAGAAAAATAGAAAGAATACAAATATCCCAGGATGAAGAAGAGGAGGCAGAAACGAAAGAGTCGAGAAGATTCCAGAGTTTTTTGTGAGAAGGGCCGATGCTGGTGTGGAGCTGCCTTAAGTTAATGTATTTAGTAAATGTATTTTGTTTAACTGGTTCTGATCCGCTCCTCACAGGGGACTCAAACTCTTCATTACAATAACCTCCTGCTTCACTATCAGAGGGGCCGAGTCACATAATATTCCTAATAGAAATTCATATTGAAATATTAAGTAATTGGACAAGATCAATAATAAACTTTATAATTCATGCTCCAACTCTCTGGCCCCTAGATGCTTCCAGGTGTGATTCTTTAATTATAACAACTGATAATATAAACTGTAAATGAGCAGCTTGTTTTCTCTTCTGCATGAATCTGAAGATTGTTTGAGACGAGAGCAAACAGTCCATCTTCCTTCAGTCACATATCTACGGTAACGGGTTTGAGTGTAAACGTGGGATGAATCTCTGACCAGTTCGGAGCTCTGGTGTTTAGCTGCAAGGGAACTGGTCTCTGTGGAGGTTTTTCTCCCTGAATGTGCAAAGTTGACGTGAGGTGATGAGGACCTCAGGAAGCTTTCCAGGCCGCCCTGCCCATGCAGCTCTCAGAATAAACTCCTCTCTCTCCGTCTATTTCCAGCTCTCTCTCTTTCTCTCTTTCCCTTTTTCTCGTCTGCTGCAGCCTCACATCCTCTCTTTTCCTTTGCTCGGCCCCTTTTCTCTCTCACGTTGTAGATTAACACAATGTTTGCTTTAACGTGGTGATAACAGGTCGACCTCCTCCGGGCTCTCTGATGTTTCACATGCAAAAGACTTTCTTCTCTGTTCTCTCTCTCATTTCTTATTAGCATGCAGCCTCGTTTAGAAACAATTCAGATCTATTGTTACGATTTCATTGCCTCTCTTGACCTCTGCTGTGTGCGAGAGAGAGAGAGCGAGAGAGAGAGAGAGAGAGAGAGAGAGAGAGAGAGAGAGACGTGGCAGGGTGACGTTGCAAACCTGGAGACAAACCCTGTGGCTGGCGGAGACACAACCGTACAGAAGGAAGGAAAAAGAGGCGAGAGGAGGAGGAGGAGGTTTTATTTTCTTCACTGAGGCAGTTCACATTTACACAGATTTTTCAGAAACTCACTGCCCTTTGGAGGAGGAAGTAATAAGTAGGTAAAGGAAGAAAGGACAACAAATGTTTGAGTGTGAGTGGAAGTTAATAAATGTCAGAATACAATAAAAACTGATTCCTAATCTCAAAGTTGAATTAGAGAATAATCATGTCCAACTGTTGTTATAGATTCTCAAAACGTGTTGTGACTTTCACTGGAGACATCAACCGTCAATGGCTCTGATCGGCCCAGAGATGTGTCAGTCACTGCTCTCAGCTTTAAGCTTTAGGACAAAGTTAAACAGGAAGTCTTCCAGATCGTCTCAGTTTGGGTTTGTCCTCCCTGGTCTGATGCAGGTCCTCGGAGATTGAGTCCGTCTGGGACACATTGTTAAAGTAGGCTTCTGATGTTTAGCTGGTACAATGTAATGAGATAATAATATAATAGGAAAACTATAACTATACAGAATATATAGAGAGTTTCAGTATATATTATGTTATTATGTTTGACTTTGCCCTAAAGCTTATAAGGAAAGATTCATTGCAGGAGTGTCACAGATTTATCTCAGTATATAAAACTGCTGACTTCTCCCAGAACCTGGTGCTGAAGTGGCTGAAGGTCGACCTTCTCCTGACTGTCGGCCATGTTGGTCCCTGCTCCTTGGGCCCTGGCACCAGCAGGAAGTGAATCTCTGTTTCTCTGTGATGTGTGAACACGTCTGCAGCTTCCTGTCCTGTGCACCAGACACACAGCGAGAGCAGGTCTGTGTGTTTGCTGACTGTGGAACCACACAGTGTTTATACTGAATCCTGTCTGCACAGTGAGGACGGTAAAAACTTATGAAGACTTTTACGAGCCTCTGACGTTGCAAGAGAGAGACGTCCATTAATCTGAAACTACAGCCAATCAGCAGTCACGTGTGCCTCAGCCTGATAATGATAATTATATAATAATATACTGAAACAAAGTTTGATTTATCCACATGACTAGAAACTAAAATCTTCACAATCTAAAATATTCCTTGTGGCTTGATTTTCCATAAAGCTTGAACAACTTGAAATATACTAACACACTTAATATATACACACTATAAACACACACTTACTGAAGTTTGAAAAAGTGTTTGATGATAATTTAGGCTTCTGATCTGAACTGAGAGAAAAGAGAAGAAAAAGGAAAAACAGAGTCTTGGTCTCTCTCTCTCTCTCTCTCTCTCTCTCTCTCTCTCTCTCTCTCTCTCTCAGTTTAATCTAACCAATATGTGTGTGTCTGACACATCAGGGGAAGGAGATGGAGAAAGAGAGAGAGGGAGAGTTTGCATACTTTTCCATTGAGGTCAGTGTTTTACAGTCCTTGACCAGATCCTGCAGAGTGTGCGTGTGTGTGTGTGTGTGTGTGTGTGTGTGTGTGTGTGTGTGTGTGTGTGTGTGTGTGTGTGTGTGTGTGTGTTCCTGGTGAGAAACGGCTTCACATGCACTAAAAGCATAAAACATTTGGACGGATGAGAAATCAGTACTTTGATCAGTAATCAGTTGGAGACGAAACCTTCTGATGTAGTTGTCTCACAGTTATGACATCACAACCACAACTAATTAATACTTTCCTGGTTTTAAAAATGTATTCAAGCAAATTAAAGATCTTTTATTTCTTCCTCCTCTTCATTTTTTCTCTCCTGCTGAAATGTTCCATTTTATTCAGATCCAAACCTTCACTTGATGTTTTGTCTCTCCCACCTCTCTTTCTCTTCTCCTCTTTCTCCTCCTCCTCTCCTCCTCCTCCTCTCTTCCTCCTTCTCCTCCTCCTCTCAATCCCCACGTCACAACATACCCGATTTTTCTAATTTCCTTCTTTCCTCCCTTCCAGCAACATCATTTTCTCTCCTATCTTTTGTCTCCACTTGGTCAATTTTCATCACGAACACCATTAGTTTTCAGTAAAATAACAGAAATGAGACCCAGGACTCGTTCACACCTGGTTTGTCTCAGAGCTTCAGACTCTTCAGATCAGTCTGCAGCTGATCATCAGGTGTGAAAGGTTCCTCAGAGCAGAAGAGGAGTTCTGTGTCTGGATCAAACTGAACCAGGTTCTATTGGTTTACAGGAAGCAGCTGCAATTAAACTTCAGGTAAACAAAAGTGAAAACATCACAACACGATGCTTTAGAGACACAAACACTTCAAATGAAACAAAAACTTCACAGATCAAAACGACTAAATGTCTTTTTTTTAACTGACTGAATGAGGGAACTGGGACTGGCTGTGGCAGACACACACACACACACACACACACACACACAGACACACACACACACACACACACACACACACACACACACACACACACACACACACACACACACACTATTTTTACCGGTAGCCCTGTAATTTGACTGCATGTGGTCAGTGTGGATGGAACATGAAGAGTTAACCTCTCTCCAAACGTCTCCTCTCTTCTCTGGTTTCTTTCACACTTGCACCACTCCCTACCATGACTTACAGCCCACCACAAGTGTGTGTGTGTGTGTGTGTGTGTGTATCTCCCGGCTGAATGTGGAGACTTCTTGGGTTCAGCCGTGGACGAAGAGGAAGAAGAAACAAATCCTTTGCTCCTTCGCTGCAGATGACGACCGTTTCTCTGATATTCACGATCATCGTGCTTTTGTCTTCTTTTTGCTGTCACGTGACTTTATTCATCTTCGTCCCTATTTCCTCTCGTCTCTCTTGTCTTGTGCTGAGCACCATTGAAACGTCCCTCCAGCTTCCAGAGAGGACACAGTTCAACTCTTCATCTCTCGCCCACACAACTTCAACTACTTCCTTCTTTCTCCCTTTGTTTTCTTTGTCTTGGACTCTGCAGTCTCTCTTTCTTTCTGTGAGTAATATGAAAACACTTCTGCTTCTCTGTGCTGCCTTTAAATCTCAGTTTAAATTGTGTGTATAGAAGAGAGATTTAGGACTTAACAACCAGTTTGGAAGCAGTTAATGGTCCAACATTCAATCTGAGGCCTCCAGAGCACAAACTCCTTGTGCTGATTGTGGCCTAAAGGCTTTTCACTGCAGTTGAATTACACAAGAATCTCCTTTTCAAGAAATAACATTCACAGTCATATTATTATCAAAAGAAATCTAATTATTCATCTTTGTTGTGTGTTTCACACACAACAAAGTTAAGTTTAATAAGAAATAATTAACTCACCTCCTGTCTCCTAACATGAATTTGTTTCTTCTCACTGTTTTCTCACATTTTGTTTTCCTAACTTTCACCACTGGAGTTCATTTTCTAAACCATCAGTAAGAATCAGTCGTGTAGACAGTGGATGGATGTTAATGGGCTGGTGTCACGGAGGTTTCTGTTTCACTATCTACACGTCCCAGCTCTTCCTGTGGGATCCTGTCCCCAGGCCTGATGGGATATGTAGTCCCTTCTCCCCTCGGCTGGTATTAACTTATATATTGTTATCTTACATATTCCCTGTTTGGTTAAATGATGACAATAAAATCCTGTTTCTTTTAACTTGAGTGATGGAATTAAGGATTTTTGTGTTGGAATGAATTCCTCGAACAAAAAATAATTATAATCCTTCAGAGACATTCCTACCCCAGGCCTCACCTGTCCTGTTAAAACACTTCAAATTACACGTTCCTCCACATCCCCTGAACGCCTCCCCCTCCCTCCCTCAGCGTCCCACCTGTGAAGCAGGTGTTTCCCATGATGCCACTTGGTCTGTAATGTGTAATATTATGGAAGCGCAGGGAGAAATATGTGAGGATTTTATGATCACCCTGACACCCCTGTTATTTTCTTATGATTAGACGTTCACCAACTGGAACTGGGCGTGTCTATGTGTGTGTGTGTGTGTGTGTGTGTGTGTGTGTGTGTGTGTGTGTGTGTGTGTGTGTGTGTGAGTGAGGGGAGGATGATGAAGGGAATCATAGAAAAGCATTAGAAGTGAAGAAGATAGTTTTGTCTCTAAAGATGATTATAGAAGCCAAGAGGTCACAAGGTCACAACCCGAACATCACAACATGCACAGAAATGTGTTGAGCAGTTGTGCTCTGTGATCATGTGTTGTCGGGCTTTTGCGATTAAAGGACAAGAAGCAGATGAGAAAAGGCGAGAGAGAGAGAGAAGTGGAGGACAGTGATGACCAGAGAGACGGAGACAGTTCCCTGTCCTCACACTGTGGCACCGGATGACCTCACTGAACTGATCGTTCTCACTCATAATGATGCAAATAACTGAATATTCAACACTATATCTTTGTACAGTGTTTATTTTGTTTATTTTGTTTATCTAGAAGGATCCCCATTAGCTCTACCCTAAGACAGAGCTACTTTTAGTGGGGTCCACATTTAAAACATACATACAGATATCAATTATTTAAAACATACATTACAATACCAATATCAAACATTTAAAACATACGTTAGATTACAAATATCAAAAGTTAAAATACATAAAAAATAATGATCATTCATTTTACATTACAGATATCAAAAATTACATAAGTGGTTATTCAATTTTACCTTTGTCATGATATAAAACACTGATATATCCAATTCCTAGAAGCGAAAACTGCAAACCATGTAAGAGAATACTACACATTTATGTACAGTACATCACCATCTAGTGTCACAAGTATGCTGTACCCAAGTGTTTCATTATTTGCTTTTGAACATACATTTACGTGTCACATTTATAATTTTTTATGATTTGTACAATAATTCAGCTGCTTTCAGATCTGCACTGAACTCTGCAGATGTTCAGGATCTCTCCGGTCAGCGGCCTGGACGGCGTCTGCAGAACGTCTCTCCTCAGGGTCACTGCCAGTGGGGGGGTATGTCCGTGACGTTTCAAACACGTGACAGATGCAAAACAACTATCTCTTGATGACAAAGAGGATTCACACACGTAGAAGATGTCGAGGGAGTTTTTAATAATAATGGCCGACACAGTTCTCTCTGTGGAGTAATTATTTTATCAGTTTCCTCTTTTCTTCAAATCACTTCCTGTTCCTGAGACGAGAGCAAACACACGTTAGGATCTCTGCTTTCGTTTCTCTGTTTATGCTGGAACCAATTCTGTGTGTGCGAGTGTGTGTGTGTGTGTGTGTGTGTGTGTGTGTGTGTGTGTGCGTGTGTGTGTGTGTGTGTGTGTGTGTGTGTGTGTGTGTGTGTGTGTGTGTGTGTGTGTGAGAGCCGGCCTCCTGATTGTAATACCTTCTGCTGTTTTTCCACCACGACACTGGAGCCAATGTGTGAGTGTGGGTGTGCGTTTGTCTGTGTGCATTTGCATGTGTGTTTGTGTGCACGTGTGACTGACACTTTACGTGCACAGAAAAATAAACAAATAATTAAAAATCATAAACACTAAGAACAGGGGTGATGCATGAGTTCATGGTCTGAGGTAGAAGGAGCATTTAAAACAATGCAGGGCCCAGTATCTTCCGTTAAGTCACTTCAGGCGGGGGGGGGGATCGAACCAGTGACCCTCTGAGCCAGAGCCCCAGTGCAGCTCACACCTACTGTACATTAAAATGAAGATATTAAAACATTTCAATCCCAAATTCAGAGTAAATCACTGCAGATTATGCACAAAAGGGAGGAAACTACCAGAACTCTCTGCCTGTACCTGCACCTCTGAGTATCTACTGCAAGAAAATAATTATTCATATACATTTACATGAGTTGCATATAAGTTGAATTAATTATTATAATTCGAAACAATCTAATACGCAGTCAACTATAGATATGAAAGTCTCATAATAAATGGCTCCAGAGGAAAGAGAGAAACTATGAGAGGAATCAATCCGACAGTCGTTTGGAGAGATTACTGCCAGTGTACGTGCACGCACACATGTGCACACACACACACACACACACACACACACTTAGAAGGAGGAAAAGGGTTCAAGTAACTCAAGAATTTATGGCCTTCTTTCAGCTTTATTGAGGATCGCGTCTCAAGGTGACTCTGTGATTGTGTGTGTGTGTGTGTGTGTGTGTGTGTGTGTGTGTGTGTGTGTGTGTGTGTGTGTGTGTGTGTGTGTGTGTGTGTGTGTGTGTGTGAGTGTGGGTGTGTGTCCTACTGTCCCCTTTTGTGATGATTTAAACACACGGCAAGAATCCATCATAACTGTGAATGTTTGCAGGTCGACTGTCACCAGTGGAAACCACGCCCCCTCCCCGCCTCTCCTCTTGGCTTTAGAAGATATCAGGTGTTTAAATGCATAACTCACACAGACACACACTCACACACACACACACACAGATTAAAAACTTTGTGATCGTCTCCTAATGTATTTTTAATATCCTGAAGTTATCTCCACGTGTCCTCTGATCTCCTGCTGCTGCCGGGACGACGTGAAAGTCAGATTCTTCTGAAGTGAAGGATGAAGAGGAAGTAACATCTTGTTTCTAAAAGAACTTCTGAAATCTGGATCAGATCCTTTCAACGATTAAATGTATTGATGCAAATATGAACACATTGATAAACATGGATTCTTACTGTCGTATTGTCGATTTGTCCTCTAAGAGAAAAACCCAGAACCTGGTTCTTTGAGTCATATTATACTACTGGGACAATTTCTACCTGTCAAACCATTGAACACTGATGCTCCTCACCAGGTCTGCTGCTGGAAATCAAATGTGACTTTTCAGAATAAAAGCTGGAGCGACAGAGGCCTTGTCACAGGAAGGAGGGGGGGGGCCTGGGAATAGCAGTGTGTAATCACGCCTCGCCGTTCGGCTGCATCCACCACGACGTCCAGGCCGCTCAGACGGATATAAATACACATTAAATTAGAGACTGTGTGTGTGTGTGTGTGAGTTTGTGTGTGTGTGTGTGTGTGTGTGTGTGTGTGTGTGTGTGTGTGTGTGTGTGTGTGTGTGTGTGTGTGTGTGTGTGTGTGTGTGTGTGTGTGTGTGTGTGTGTGTGTGTGGAAACTAATGGTTCCTGGGCAGAGAGATCGTTTTGTGTGTGTGTGTGTGTGTGTGTAGATCACAGAGACTGTAAACTGACCACTGGTCTTTCTCTCTCTCTCTCTTTCTCTCTTCTTTTCCTTCTTTCTTTCTTTTCCAATGTTGTTTCATTCTAGAAAAAAACTTAAATATTTAAACTACAAATGCTTGAAATAAGAAACCCTCAGTGAGCTTCTGCTCCACTCGGAGGAGACGTGGCTCGTCCTCGTCTCCTCCTCTGAGACCCGAGCGTCCATCACCACTCGTCCTCTTCTCTTCTGCACCTTCTCTGCTCTTAACATACTTTGTGTTGTGCAGCAGGTGTGATGAGGCGTTAAAGCCCCCGAACCTTTTCATTTACAGACACAGTGAGAAGAGAGGAGACGTGTGTGTTTAACAGCTCGTTCCCAGCACCACCATTACCATGAGCCCACTGGTTACTCTCCTATTAAAGGAAAAAACACTGTAACTTGCTTCACAACAGCTGTTGCTCCTGCTCTTGTCATTCCTGGCTTCGTGTAGTTGTGTTGTGTGTTTCTTTAGCCTGTGGGTTTGTGGAGGATCACATATGAGAGAGAAGAATAGATAGAATAGAATCAAAGAGCTGCAGCATCAGTCGCCCTGGACACAGACATGTTGTCCTTCTCTTCCAGATCTTTAATGGTTTGTTCCAGAGAGAATAAAACTGATCAGTCACATTTACACTTGTATGAAGCAAATGATTAAAACCAAGCAGCAGCATCTTTCTCTCCAGTGATGAAGGGCTGTCAGGTCGAGAGATGGACCGGGGCTCGCCCGTGGTCACGAGCTCTGGTTAGTGAGCGAAAGAACGGGGTCGTGAATACAAGCGTCCAAATGATTTTTCTTGACCCTGGGAGTAGAACCACTGCTCCTTCATGCTAAATAGTGACAGTTGATGTGGCGTCTTCCTACAGGAGGGACTACATATCCCATCAGGCCTCAGGATCAACCGGGAAGAGCTGTAAGCTGCTACAGAGAAAGTCTGGGAGACTCGACCCGATACCTGGTACCTCAGGGACATGAGCCCAGATAAGAGGAAGAGAATGGATCAATCATTCTATCTCCTCTGGTAGTTTTAAAATACATCTGAAATCATCATAATTTGATAAAAGTCACCAGCACTGAACATATGATGTGAAACACGTGGGGACCAACGTGTCACCAGGAGCAGTCGATGTGGACGTTCATTAAAAAGCATTGGAGCTGATTTTACTGCTGCTGCACATGTGGGTGCCCCCCTGCGCTGCGTCGGCACGGCGGCGCTGGCGGCGTCGGGTTTTACACAACAGAAGATCAAAGAGGAGAAACAGGGAGCATGCTGGGATACCTGGTATGTTTACTGCTTCCTCAGAAGCCAGAAACACTTGCTGGTGCGTGTGAGAGAGAGAGAGAGAGAGAGAGAGAGAGAGAGAGAGAGAGAGAGAGAGAGAGAGAGAGAGAGAGAGAGAGAGAGAGAGAGAGGGAGAGAGAGAGGGAGAGAGAGAGAGAGAGAGAGAGAGAGACAGAGAGAGAGAGAGAGAGAGAGAGAGAGAGAGAGAGAGAGAGAGAGAGAGGAGAGAGAGAGTTTCTTGTCTTCATTATTTGTGTGTTTTTGTGTTTGTGTGTTTTTGTGTTTGTGGTTTTCAGACTCTGGACGATGATCGGAACCCGAGTTAGTTTTTCACAATCGAACGAAGGAGGAAAAGAAGAGAAAAGAATTCTTCCCTCCGTTCATCTCGTGATCTCAGAGTTTTCCTCGTCCTGCCACCAGGCCGGAAGGCGGCCATCTTTGATTGTGGCCCCTGCTCTTTGGTACCTGAACATATAAACGTCAGCAGTGGCACCACGCTGCCCCCCCACACTCCTAAACCACTTTATGGAGTGGTTTTAAAATGGCCCCCCTCTGGTGGTTTCCAGTACGACACCGGGGGGGCCACAGGTCACCTCTTCCTCTCCTTTCTTCTCCTCTTTTTACGCTCCTCTTTCTCTCCCTCTCAGCAAGTTTTAAACAGTCCTTCTTTCCATATTAGCCATTCTGAGAGCCTATTAACACCCCCCCACCCTCCTCAAGCCACTGCTGGTTCCTGTTAGCACTTAGCCACGTTAGCAGGGGGCTTGTGGGTAAAGAGGCTTCATCTCGCTGATGAACAGGAGGAACTGCTGAGATCGGACCTGTGCGTGTTTTTGAAGTTTTATAGGTTGTGTTTTAAATGAGTTTTCTGGGGCTTTGCTTTACAAATTGTTCTTTACAGCTGCCTCGGTTCTGCCCGGTTCCCTTTCTTCTCCCTGTCGGCAGGGCCGTCTCTCCGGGGGGAACGCTCCGGGGCCGAGGTCACAGCCTGTTCACTGTGAGCTGCTTTATCTTAATGAGCCTCTGGTGCTTCTGTGCAGCACATGGACAGGCATGACTCTAAACATCTTAAATATCTGAGAATTAACCTGATTGAAGAAGCCCTGACCGACGGTGGCTAATCGCCTTCATCTGTAAGAAGCATGTGATATAAATAAACTGATGGCAGAAATCAGAGGGTGGAAACAGTGTCTCACGGACTGGACATGAGGACTTGTCTCCACTTCCTCCAGCAGAAATGCGAAGCATCCTGGATATGAACACAGACATCTGTCGCATCATTGAGGATCAGAGTCTGTGCAGGAGAGAGGTCGCGAGGTCATGAGGTCACAAGGTCACAGTGATTCACACTCTCAGCAACTGTGAGTCAGTCTCACTCTGTTCTTTACATCATCAAATAACTAAAACCCAGTTTATCAGAACCACAAACATCAGTGTGATAGAACTCCCCAAAGTGACAGAATCCACCTTGTCCCAGTCCCAACTGCCAACATGGAGGAGGTGGGGTTTATGGCCTGTACTGCAGCCAGCCACCAGGGGGCGATCAACACTCTGGCTTCACTTATGGGGAAAACAGCATTTTTTAACTAAAACAATCTCTGTCCACACTAACACGCCTGAAAACATGTCACGTGACCACTCAGGTTGCAAATTGCTTGACTAACATCTCGTCTCCATGTTTTTTACGTCATCGTTTACAAACGTCTCAGTTTCTGGTTTTAAACTAATTCGTCTCCAGCAGCGTTTTCAAGCTTCTCTGTTTTAGCGTCTGCTGCAGAGCTGAGCTGTTTTTAAATATAGTGGTTTTAAGTTTGGATGAAGCTTATGGGTCAAATCCTTTGGACATTCTCAGGGAACTTGGTGAATATATGAGTAGATTGTTTCATCTTGATGTTCCACCTGATTGTTCTCCGTCTGCTGGAGAACCCGAGTGTCTTCATCAACCTGTGAATCCACATTCAGCTCCAGAAACCATCTGCAGTGAAAACAACAAACGTTTTTTCACTTTGAGACAAAAAGAAAATTCTCTGAAAAGAAACTTCTCCAGATGCAGAGACTGGTGGGCGGAGCTGAGGGAAGTGGGCGGGTTCCTGCTGACGGCTGCTGCTGCTGATTGGTCGAAACCAAAGTAGATGTGTGTGCTATTGGCTGCTTCTGTTCTGGGACATCGGAGCTGCTGGTTTCTGAGGTGGCTGATGAGATCAACAGACACACACACACACACACACACACACACAAACACACACTGTGGCCTGGTTTCATCTCGCTCTTCTTTTCCGATTCTTCTTCCCTATCAGTCGTTTCCTTCCTGTAGAAACGGAGCGAAGCCACAACAGAAGTTTCACAAAGTTGACATGTGAAGTTATTTCACAGGATTTGAAGACAAATACACAAACCAGTATTTTCTAGATCTACATCTTTTGTGTTTAGTTGGTTAATTCGTTATTTACTGATCAGATGAGGTTAGATAAAAAAGTAAATATAAAAACAGCCTCAACCAGACCCTGGAATCAGTGTCTCAGCTCATGTCGGCCTCACACCCACTCTGCCACAGGCGGGATGTTGACGCTGAAACAGTAAAGACCGGATCTGGATAATTCCTGGAGACGTGATGCAGAGGAACCGATAGTTTAATGAACAGAAGCAGAGGAAGCAGCTTCAGACAAGTGAGAGAGTATTCTTTAAGTATTGTCTTCTTCTTTATTGATAAAGCTCAAGATTGTTGATGTGCTGATTGTCGCTTGTTGCACAAACAGAATCCAGAGCCATGGAACTCTTCTTCATGTGAGATCTATCATGGAGGTGAATCTTCCCTTTGGGCTTGGAGGCCACAGCTGAGCAGCCGAGTGACACTGAAGCTGATCTCAGACGTGCATTGAACTCCAGATCATTTCAGGAGGACGTCAAGTCGCTGCCGTTTCCAAAATGCGACGAAAAAAACAAAACACAAAGAACAGAGATGAATCAGGATGAGAAGAGGAAACATTCATGTAGAGGACGGAGACGTCCACTTTCAGTGCTGAGGAACGACGCCGGGTTCAATGTCCTGCAACAGAATCACGTGATGTCCACACGTCATGTCCTGCCTGTTGCTCCGCCCCCTTACCTGGAGGCTCTGCAGGTCTGCAAGTGTGATTCTGTGACAGTTGTGTGACAGTTGTGTGAGTAACAATGTGATTATACTCTGCTTATAACAGGACCCAGGATCTGAGCAGCCCTGGAGCTTTTCTGACGACCTCTGGTGGCCTCAAGGAGTAACTGCACTAACACAACCAGAACTCCCATTCACTCACACAGACCCTGGACTCCTGCAGCCCCACCGAGCTGCACTGGTTCCTCCACTGGTTCTCTTTCTGGTTCCACCAGCCCACTGGTTTTACTGGTGTGGGAACAGACAGAGAAATGACACTGGAGCTGGTGGATATCAGCGGCCGCAGTCGCCACATGTAGGAAAACACTGTCGATTTGGGGTGTCGGGGAGAGAGGGATGGAGGGAGGGGCGGCTGAGGGTAGAAGAGCGGCAGGGAGGGGGGTGTGTTCTGTGAGATGAAGGGTCGGGTTCGAGGAGAGGAGGGAGGCGTCGTGTTTCCAGACCAAAGGTAGAGAAAAGTGTCTGTGCCACATTGTTCCAACTGAACGACAAACACACAACTACGCACAACTGATTACATGGGAACACGCTAAGGTCATGCTAACAGTTCATCAGAGATCCAGCTCAGTAGTGACTGTTTTAAAATATAAGAACAAAACTGTGAGTCACACTCAACCTCGAGCTTAGTGAGATACGAGATTCCCCAGACCCCTTAAACCTTAAAAACTTATCTTAACTTAAAACTCTACGATTTACCGCTAGTCTCAGGTCCCCACAACGTGTGTAAAACCTGAAACAGGCACATCATGTTTCTATCATGTATAAAACGTGCACGTGTCAGAACCTGGACGTGAAACCAGCTGCTCACAGGCAGACGCACAGACACAGGGTTTCTAACAAGCTGCAGTTCTCACGAGGAAAAGAGTCCAAAGGTGAAAATCACTAAATGTTCAAATCAAGAAGAAACAGCTGGATGGAAAGGATCGTTTTCAAGGGTTCATGGGAGATGTAGTTCCTTATACTCTTCATACTTTCATACACAGAAAGTATCTTTGTCTTTCTTCTGTTTTCCAATATTCATTTTTGTTAGACCTGGTTCCAGGTTCAACTCTGGTTTCATGAGACACTCGCGGAGAAGCTTCACGCAGAGAAACACAGAAACATTCTCCGAGTCGGAGACAGGCCGAGGGTTTACTGGAGCAACACACAACTCAGCAGGAACGATGTGTTACAGTGTGTGTGTGTGTGGTTGTGTGTGTTGGTCTGGACAGTCTCTCTGGACTGTGAGGGGTGGGGGGGGGGGCTGCACCGACTGCAGTGGAGAGGCTCTGACAAAAAGTTGTTTCTGCCATTGATATAGATCAACATCCGCAGGCCAGATGTGTGTGTGTGTGTGTGTGTGTGTGTGTGTGTGTGTACTTGTGTGTCTTCACCCTACAGACTGGGGAGGAGGCGGCTGCTCGATTCCTGACCCACGTTCAGAAGTCTGTGTGAAGGTCAGAATTTTATTTCAGGGTTATGTCAATGAACAAAGTTGTTTGTGTGTGTGTGTTTGTGTGTGTCTGTGTGTGTCTGTGTGTGTGTGTGTGTGTGTGTGTGTGTGTGTACATTTGGGTGAAGAGGGTGGAGGTCTCTTCTGATTGGACGCCCCTGGATGACGATGTGAGTCACCATAAGCATTGTGGGAAGAAGAAGAAGGAGAAGAAGAAGAAGAGTTTTCTCTTTTTGCTTCAGACGCTCCCCCCCCTCTCTCACACACCTTCCCCCCGTGGAAAATCCGATTCCCCATCCACTCGCATCCTGAGAGGAACACGAGCTGGTTCTGGTTTGAAAGTAAATCTTCAATAACTTCAGAATAAGTTTTACTTCATGTTCAGGTTTATCAGAATTATGATGATCTGTGATGTCATCATCGTTCTGTATAAGGTTGATTATTTAAAGGGCTGATTTTGAGCTGGAGCTGCAAAGACTTGGACTGTGTGAGTTATAGAATCATATCAGATGATTTAGAATCGTTACAACAACTTGACTCTGTCGTCCTGATGATTCATCTTCGAGTTTGAGGATGAAGTGAGTTTGTTCATTCCAGACAAATGTGTCATGAACAGTAACAATGTGTCTCAGGAGTAATGTGCTGAACAAGATTCAGATTCAGAGACACAAACACAAAAGTTGCTGTAAAACACGAGTCTGGGTCGTTGCCACTGAATCCATCCGTCAGGTCCAGGGAACAGAGAGGAGCTGAACTGTGTTGGTTTATAGAGAATAATAATAATAATTCAAAACAGTTGATTCCAGAGGATGAGGCAGAAATGAACACACGTCACCATCCCTCCTTCCTCCTCCTCCTCCTCCTCTTTCTCCTCTTCACCTCACATAAGGAAAACTGAGTCGTGGCTGAAGTAAAGAGAACGAGGGACGACCGAGCATTTAACTCCACCTCCTCCATCACTTCTCCTCTTACAGGGTGTGTGTTTTCACCCCGAAAGAGAGGGGGGAGAGGGAGAGAGAGAGAGAGAGAGAGAGAGAGAGAGAGAGAGAGAGAGAGAGAGAGAGAGAGAGAGAGAGAGAGAGAGAGAGAGAGAGAGAGAGAGAGAGAGAGAGGGAGAAAGTGGGAAAATGGCCTCAGCAGCTCCTGATGTGTTTCTGTTGTTGGACCATGTGTGATTTCACATGTGGAGAGAAATCAATTGTTCCACTGAACTTTTAGTTTCACCAGTGATTGTCAGTTAGAGACCAGATTTAAAAAAGACTAATCTAAAGCTAAAGTGTAAAAACCAGCTCGGTATAAGTAAAACATACTTAACTTAACTTAAGTATTGAATACAGAACAATAAATATGATAATTATGATTCATTACATGCATTGTAGATGCTTTTGACTTGAGCTGCGTTGTCCAAAAGTTAAGATAAGTTAGGTTAAGTTAAGATATCAATAAGTTAAGTCAAGATAAGTTAAGTTAAGCTAAGATATCAATAAGATAAGTTAAGAAAAGTTAACTTAAGCTAAGATATCAATAAGATAAGTTAAGTTAAGATTCACATGTTACAGCAGCAATGAGGATGACAAGAGAACATAAAATAATATACAATCAGATAAAAACACGGTATGATCGCATAAGGATATACAGAGTATTTGTACATTTGTGAACTATTGAAATAGACATATATAATAATAATAATAATAATAACAATACTTAATAATATATATATATACATACAATATGTAACATTAAGTCACCACATTCCCTGGAGAGATAAATCCATTGTGAATGAAATGACAATGAAATAATAATAATACATAAACGTCTTTCTGCTCTTCTATCCACACTCTTTGTTCTATACTGTTACATTCAGATATTTGTTTATGATATCATAACATGACGGAGCTTCCTCAGAGTTCTGAACTTCAGCAGCTGATGATTCAGTCACAGATGAAGTTGTGGATCCATAAGTCAGTGAATAAAATCTGGTTGAAACCAGGTCACATCTGATGGATGCGTCCGACCTGCAGCGACCAATCAAACATCAGATTGAATGAGAAGCCGCTCGGAGCCGCGGTTCGAGATCCTGCTCTCATGGAGTGGCCTGTCCGTGCCTGCCTCGCACATACCTCAAGTTCCTCCAGCTTCTAACAGTTTCCCTCTGCTCGTCTTTCTCGACACCGACAAACACTTACGCTGCTGAACCAAAGATAAACAGTCAGATCCTGGCTGTGGGAAATCATATTCCCATATTCGTTATTGATTAAGCAGCAGGTTTATTAGGAACAGAAGCTGCAGAAGGTTTACGTTGTTTAAAGAAAAGGATGTACATGAATCTGCTTTGTTATTCAGTCTGTGTCTCGTATAAAAATATGTTCTAGGACCTATGCTGCAGCAAAACTGACACAGATTCAAACTGAAGTTAAAGCTTCAGCAAGTAGAAGATACAACCAGCAGCCAATGAAAGAGACTCAACATCCCACAATGCACCTGGGATCCACGTCCACTAACAGGTTTATTATTGTGATGCAGCGTCTTTTTCTTCTCTTTGCAAATTAAAAAACACCAGTTGTACAAAGTTACATTTGCTTGGCCCACACACACTCACAGACACACAAAGTCCCACACACACTCACAGACACACACTAAAAGACACACACACACACACCTGCATGGCCCTGAAGTTACACTAGTCTGACCTCTACCTATACAAACACATAAAGACAAGTCTGGACAGGCTGCTGCTGGAGATATAGACACCTACACACACCTACACACACAGACACACACACACCTACACAGACCTACACACGCCTACACACACACACACACCTACACAGACGCACACCTACACACACACACATGTGCAGGACATGTAGACACAGGAGGGGACATTAAATAATTTTTAAGTAAAAGATTAAAGATGTGTTTTTGACTGAAGCTTCTCAATCACTGGTCTCACTGAACGTTATGAATATCTCAGGTTCTCTGCGGTTTGATTGTTCACATGTTTACATGTTTACATTTTTCACCTCCTGACACAGATGATTGTACAGGTGATGCAAACAGGAAAAACAGGAAAAACTACTTTTATCCCACTTTCACAAATAAAGCAGAAACATAATGATGATTTTCATCCTTCCTCATGTTTCCTGGTTCACACGTCACCGTGTCATCACCTGTTTATAAACCGTGAGAGTTTCATGGAGATGAACATCGTGACTTAAGAAACAAGGAGTTGAGTGAGGGAAGTTCCTCGTCTCTCCAGGTTCTGCTCACACCGGATCAGACACCGGATCCGACACCAGGTCTGAACCGAGCTGAACTCAAACCCGTTATTTAAAGATATCTGTCCTTCCTGTGACTGGGCTGTTTACCTGAAGCTGTTTTACTGAGTTGATCCAGTTTCTCTCATCATGCAGCTGCATCATGGAATAAAACAAATCACTTCTAAAGCTCAATTTAGGTTTTTAATCTCACTTTATTTACCTCCAGTTGTTCTTCTTCTACTTTTCGTTCAATTGATTAATTTTCTTTAAAAATTATATGTGCTGTGTTTATTCTTCATGCTTTTACTTTTGCTATTTTCTTATTTGTGTTTTGTCTGTGTCTTGGAATGTCTCGTCAGTTTCTATACTCAGTTACTTCCTCAACTTATTCCTGAGTTAAAATAAAGGTTGAATGAATCCATTTCCCCTCTGAAGCTGAATCTGTTGCTTCATGGTCATATTTCGGGTCTTTCAGAAAGTTGTGTTCTCTTTCTACATGTGAACACGTTCCTGTGAAACAATCTTTCATTCCCTTCACTTTGTGATCTGAGAATCAACTCGTTTCTCTGGGTGTGTTTCCACGTCTGTTTGGACTTAAAGACACAAAACGTCACCAGCTCTCAGGCACTTCATTGAAAAAGCGCCCCCTGGTGGATCTCTGAACCGGCTGTGATACACGTATAGCCTACTGGTTTTCAGAGTTGGCTGAGGAGCAGCCTGGTCACCACAGGGGGGGGGGGGGGTACTCTCCAGCCAATCACATCGCTTGGCTCGTGGTAACGCGTTGTCGACCTCAGTCTCAGCTCCAGACCCGCCTCGTGTAATTCCATGTTACAGTAACTACACACAGGAAAGTCTACTTTCAGTAACATGGGTTTAGTGCTGAGGCTGTCTCTGGGTTCACCCGAGGAAGGCACATGCATGGCGTGCACGTCACACACACACACACACACACACACACACACACACACACACACACACACACACACACACACACACACACACACTCAGGCCTGTTGTCGTTTCTGAATTCTTTCTTTCTTTTCCAGTTTCACACAGATTCTCCTCTTATCGACACTCAACCTGATCTGGAATAAAATCACATTTATCATCAGAAATCAGTGGGAACAACAAAATCCAGCAGAAGATCAGAAGTGAGGCTATATATATATTAATATATTATGTGCAAATATATATTACACCCCTCCCTCCAACCATTGTGAAGGAGTCGTTGGTTTGTGGAGCAAAGAGTGGGTGAGGAAGATGAAGATGTAAACAAGACAAACATGAATCAAACCAAGTCAGTGATGTTTGGTGTCACTTCCGGTCTCTGGGTTTATATTCATGAGTCTTTGTTCTGTCCATGTTGAAGCTGTTATAGATTCTTAACCTTCCTCCATCTCCACTCTGGGTTTCTGCACTGACTTGATGTCATTTTAACACAAACATAAGAATCATGAAGCTGCTTGAAACCCCAGAGGAAGAGTTCTAGCGCCCTCTAGTGGCCATACTGGCAGGTACCACACGCCTGTAATAACTGCCAAAACAGACCAGAGATCAGAGAAAAAGATGAAATATATAAATATACTAAAACAACTATAACTGAACAGTATCTGGTGTAAACCTCACTCACATACACTTTCTCTCCGGCTTCTACATTCAGTTTATATAACGACTTCATTGTTAATTTACTGCTCATTATTTAAACAGCTTATAGTTCTAAAAACGTTATTGTTCTAGATTCTCTGGAGATTCACAGCATCTGCAGCTGAAGTTGATGAACCTCGACTGTAAAAGACAAACTGCTCTGATAAATGAAACCAGTGGACGTCACAGTGTGATGTGGATGAATTAAACTGGGTTGAATGGTTCTAGTTCTCTGTGGAATCTGCACAGTCGTTCGCAAGCAGTGGAAATGAACTGGGCCCTGTGATTGGCTGGTGATCTGTCCGGGATGTAGTCTGCCCCGATGTCAGCTGGCTCATCCCCTGACCCTCCGGAGGAACAGAGGGAAACTGATTCAAAGAAGTTGTAGAAATTGGTGCAAATAGAAATGTACTATCAAGAAAACTCCCACCCGATTGATATTAATATACATTAAGCATTTATTACTCTTTACTTTGTACATGTACTGGATTGTAGGCTTATATGAGAATTCCACATGTGAAAAGTACATTGATCAATACAAATAACAAAGTTCACAAACTGTGGATTTTATTTGTGAACTTTATGAAATCCAAACAGAAAAGAATTACAGTAAGTTCGTCCTTGTTAAATATGTTGTGTCCCAGTGGCTGTGATGTCACGTGATGTCCCAGTGGCTGTGATGTCATGTGATGTCCCCAGCAGCTCAGGAGTTGGCGCTGGTACGAGGTCCTCGGTAGATGTGGATCCTGGACTCCTCATCCAGCTCCTCCACGATCTTCTCCTGCTTCACCGACAGGATGGTGTACGTGACTGGAGACGTTAAGGGAAACAACACTGGGCTGAGTGAAGGGGGGGTTAGTCTCTGTGTTAGATCATATGTTAATGTACAGGACATAATGTCCCTGACTGGAGGACCAGTCTATGTAGAGGAGAGGGACCAGTCTATGTAGTGGTGAGAACAGGTAAACAGTGAAGGACCAAGTTATGGTTATTTAAAAAGTACGCACCACTACAACACAATGTTATGGGTGAGCGAGCCGCCCTCAGCAAGATGGCCGCCATGTGGTGATGTTCGACTCTGTTGGCCGGCAACGCGGCTGAGACATCTAGTGTTTATATATGATATCTATGCATGTAATGGTGAGAACAGGTAAACAGAGAAGGACCAGTCTATGTAATGGTGAAGGACCAGTCTACGTAGTGGTGAGAACAGGTAAACAGTGAAGAACCAGTCTATTTAATGGTGAGGGACCAGTCTATTTAAAGGTAAACAGAGAAGGACCAGTCTATGTAGTGGTGAGGGACCAGTATATGTCGTGGTGAGAACAGGTAAACAGAGAGGGACCAGTCTAAAGGTTTGGTACCAGACTATGTAATGGTGAAGGACCAGTCTATGTAGAGGTGAGAACAGGTAAACAGTGAAGGACCAGTCTAAGTAATGTTGAGGGATCAGTCTATTTAAAGGTAACCAGAGAAGGACCAGTCTATGTAATGGTGAAGGACCAGTCTATGTAGTGGAGAGAACAGGTAAAACGAGAGGGACCAGTCTATGTAAAGGTCAGGGACCATCAAACAGGTTTGGGACCAGTCTATGTAATGGAGAGAACAGGTAAACACAGAAGGACCAGTCTATGTAAAGGTCAGGGACCATCACAGACGTTTGGGACCAGACTATTTAAAGGATACACATCCCCACCACGAAGGCCCCGATGCTCAGGCCGGTGATCAGGTTCCTTCTCCGGAGCTTCGGCGCGTTCTTCCTCCAGAGCTCCTGCTGCTGCTGCCGGAGGAGCAGCAGCTTCTCAGCCGATGTCTTCTCCTCCATGTTGGATCCTCAGCTGCTCAATACATCCGGTTACATCACATGACCCGGAACCCTGGAGAAAAACACAGAACTCACAGCGCCACCTACTGTGATGGAGTGTGTACAGCTATCCTATAGTCATTAACCTGTTTATATATTTAAATATTATATATTTTAATAATCTGCTGTGGTGTTTTAATCCCTGGTTTCTTGTACAGTTAATTCAAACAGTGTCTGTAATGCACATAAAATCGCTTTGAAATTAAGGTCATTTTATTTCTGTTGATTAGTTTCACTGTAGGCTGTTGGTTATTACAAATAATACATGTACAGTTAAATAATACCAAACACCGAGGGCAGTATGCTGCCGGGGAAATAAACACACACAAGAAATAACCAAATACCATGGTGATTTGTTTGAAGTAAAGATTCCAGGTTTATTCTGATGATTTCTACAAACAGTCACAACCTGATACTGGAGAATAAACCAAATCAGATTTACCATCTTTCTTTAATTCATCTCTCAGTTCAGCAGGTGTTTTGCAAATGGATTCACCACAAAATTCAAACAACAGTTTCATCTCAGAAAAATAAAACTAAACCATGTTTCTCAGCATTCTGCAGGGATCAGCTCCAACAACACGTCAGAACCAAACTGAAGCTGCAATAAAACTCTAACATGTGCCTGAACCAAGAAAAAACTAATCTAGTCTTATCAAGATAATATCTCAAATGAAACGTACAGACATGTGTAAGTGTTGAATGCACGAGGGCAAATGTTTAAGACTTTTATTGGTTAAAATTGACTTTAAGATCCATGGATACCATGACTGCATTTGTAAGTTTTATAACTTATCAAAGTTTTTCATGTAAAATATGAAATTATTACAAGTACTGATATCTATAAGTAGACTATAAGTAAACTAGCAGCTTGTTCACCTGCTTTTATTTAAATTTCAAAAAAGTCATTTGACTCCGGTCCATGATTCTTGAACCTCTTACACACACACACATACACAAACGCATGCACGCACCTACACACAAACACACACACCTACACTGTATTGAAATATATTTTTAAATTAGATGGCCGGATATGCCTGCCATCTCCAGACTAATTCACATTCTTGAATGGTTTTGAAAAGTGGTTAAATTTCTTGGTTCTTCTTCTTGGTTTGTTTGCGATTCACATAAGAGCCGGACGACCAATCAGAGCAAAGAACTGAGCGACGCAGCAGAGAAGAAGAAACGAGTAAACCCCAGATGTTTGTTCTTCTCCTCTGAGGATAAACAGACACAGCTTCAGCCGTGCTCCCATTGGTCGCTCCTCAGTCGGTCACTGCATCCAGAACAAAAATATGAAAGTGTGAAATGACTTCAAGTATCGGCTGTATAGTCACTTATGACTACACCTGGCTCTAAAAAAGATTAAGAATGATTTTAGTTTATCAAAATACAGCTTCTCCACAACAAGGAAGCTTTGGTTTTGCCGTAGTGGAAACCAACAAAAAAACAGAACTGGGAAAAGAGCAGTCAGAGCAAAAACCTGAGAAACTCTGTCTCAAGCTGAAGAATAAAAAACCTAAAACACTCCAGTGCTGAACCCAGTCGCTCGGAGGAGCAGCCCAGGATCCTGCAGCCGCTCGGAGGAGCAACTCAGGCTCCTGCAGCCGCTCGGAGGAGCAACTCAGGATCCTGCAGCCGCTCGGAGGAGCAGCTCAGGATCCTGCAGCCGCTCGGAGGAGCAACTCAGGATCCTGCAGCCGCTCGGAGGAGCAACTCAGGATCCTGCAGCCGCTCGGAGGAGCAACTCAGGATCCTGCAGCCGCTCGGAAGAGCAGCTCAGGATCCTGCAGCCGCTCGGAGGAGCAGCTCAGGATCCTGCAGCCGGTGGAGGGAGCTGCTCGCCGATGTTGAGAGAGGAGGAGTCATCGTGGAACGAGTCAGGAAGCTTCTTGACGTACTCCACCAGCTCGTAGGAATCTCTGATGTCCCTCAGGCCGAACCAGAAGACGGTCCACAGCCCGTTCACAAAGCTGCCGTCACAATGTTTGAAGTACCTGGACGCACAGAGAGAGGAGGCGGAGCAGGTGGAGTCAGATCCAGGATGTAACCAGACATCAGGGTTGTTTTAAAATCAGGAAATGACAAGTGAACAGAGGTTAATGTACAATGGCAAGAATAAGTGAGCGAAAACTTTGGACTTCAATGCATTTAACTTAAAATACAAAGTCCCAGTGTAAAAGTAAACCTGCACCGACTGCTTCTCATCCTCAGTATCACACTTTGAAACTGAAGCAGTGAACTTTCAGTCATTTTATAAGAGTGATACTCGTCAAAAGTTGGATGGTTTGTGTGTGTGTGTGTATGTGTGTGTGTCTGTGTGTCGTACCACGGGTTGATCCTGTTTGTGGCTCTCGACCTCCAGAACAGTTTGCCCAGGTCCTGCCTGATTCTCTCCCACAGCACGTGGCTGGTGCCCTGGCCCTGTTTGCTGCTGCTCACCACGAACTTGTCCAGGTAGGGCGTGCCACTGTTCACCGGCTCCATGGTGATGATGGCTGCGGCGCTGTAGCTGCAGGAGTCAGAGAGATCATCGACATCAGCTCCTCTAACATCATGTTTCATCAAAATCAGTGAATTATTCATTGGGAAAAGTGTAAAATGTTTAAGAAGGTAAAACAATCCCTGGATCTCCCCCTTTACTCAGATTCACACCACATTTGAGTCTTCTACTAAGTTTCATTTAAATCTGCACAGAAGATGTCTTGGTGTCCTTTTGATGCTTTTTAAAAACGGTCACACTTCTCAACAACAGAGGCTGTGAATGAATGAAGTAATGTGGCATGAAAATCCCTGCAGTGCCTCCTGGTGGACAGAGGGAGCTACACACCCAGGGCCTGACTCAGACACAGCAGTGTTAATTATACGCAGGTTATGATTCAGACCCTGACCTGGATTGATTTAAAGACGTTTATTCATATCTGGAACAGAATCACTCACCCTTCAGAAAGGTAGACCGAGTGCAGTCGACCCTTCAGTGACTCGATGTATTCTCCCCTCAGAGTTTTATCAAAAGACTTGTTGATGAGAAGCATCAGACGCTCCACATCAATCCCATCGAGTGAGCTGTACCTACACACAGACACACACAGACACACACAGACACACACAGAGACACAGGAAACAAGTATTTAGTTAACATGCTATAAATACAGTGTTTTCCTTTAGCTTTAGTCTAAAGGAGCAGATTCTTGATTATGGTTTGAATTTAGGATGAAGGCTCCAATTAGAAGCAGGTGTGACGTCTCCTTACCGGTGGATGGGGTCTCCGTTTTTAAAGAGCGTCCCGGACCCTAAGGGGGGGGCAGACAAGATGAAGCAGTTTTAACCTCATGCTCGTTCACACCTTGAAGTCCATGCACGTGTGTGTGAGCATGTGTGAGAGTCGTCCTCACCTCGGTGGCTGAACAGCTCCGTCAGCATCGTGCTGGCGGAGGTGATCACAGCCGAGGACTCGGCCGGCAGCTGGTGGAGCAGCCGGGCGATGGTCGCCACCCGGTGGCACTCCGCGGCGCTCAGACCCGCGTCCAGGGACAGACTGGGCAGGTCGCTAGGCAACGACACAGCTGCCAGCACCTGGAGCAGAAGAGACAGATGTTCAGGAGGAGTTGAATATGATGGAAAAAACAGAAAGCTGAAGATGAAGCTGATTGTAAACATCTCAGTTTCTGCTCATCCAGACTGAAACCAGCCCACATGTTTCAAACTGTCATAGAAAAATGAACTAAGCATGACTGACAACCTATTTTGTATTTGGATTGTAAGTGTTTGCAGCCTTGTCAAGAGACTTTTATGGCTTGTATGTACATACACACACATGGTCGGAACTGTTTATGACGTGAATACAGTGGAGCTATTGCGACTTAATTACCCACGAGAGGAAGGAGTGAATGTTTTCTTATCACCTTAGGAACCACATTTAATCAGCTGTTATGGTTAGATTCCTCTCCTTCCCCCTCCTATGGAACCAGTCTGGATCGGTTCAGAGAGACAGCCCTAAGTCCTCCTATATAAGATCTGTGCATTTCACTGTTCTCCATCATCACTCTGAGATCCTTGTGACTCCCTGTGTTGATCCTTTCTGCAGAAAGCCCCTTATTAAATACACGTAGATAACTTTGTTGTTTCCAGCCTCTTGTATCTCCAGATTTCCATCACAAAACCCAAACAGAACCAGCAGCAGACTCCAGTAACTGCAGCCGAGCAGACGTCACCTTGCTGTCGTGGCTGTGGAGGCCTCCTGAGCTGTTCAGGAACATGACCTTGTGCGGCTGCAGGGCCCGAGAGATGGCTGCCGTCACTTCTGTCGGGTCCAACATCACCGAGCAGCCCCGGGCGTCCCTCCCCACGGGACACACCAGGGGGATTGTCCCGCAGTCCAGGGTCCACTGGAGGAGGCTGGTGTCCACAGCGACGTGGTGAGGAGCACTGGGAAGGAGACGGGACAGTGTGAGGACAGTGAGGACGGGATGATGGAAGACACGTGACGTCCACCTGAAGCCCTCACCTGCTTCCTGGTGGGGCTTGGTGCTGCAGGAGGAAGGACTCGGCGGAGAAGAAGGGCAGGACGGAGGCTGAGTGCTGCTGCAGCGCCTCCGTCAGCTGCTGGCTCCGCTGCACCAGGCCCCGGCTGCACCAAGACCCGGCGTCTGCCTCAGCAGGCCCCGCCTCCTCAGAGGTCGACCAGCCCATCACCACCACGGGCTTCATGTCCATCCGCTGCAGGAAGGACAGACCGAAGGCCAGACTCTGCACCATGTCCCTGCTTTCCAACACCGAGCTATCCACCTGGAGAGACACGCCCCGGCCAATCAGGAACAAGCATCAACAAGAGGCGGAGTTTCATCAGACAACAAAACAAAGCAGGTCATCAACTCTGCTGTGGAAGATGAACCAACGTTTAAACCTTTGATTCAGATTTTTCAAATTACAAACACTCTTCACACAAAGAGACACAGACTGTAGCTCCTCTCAGATACAGTGAAATGAGAAAGATTAACATATTAAAAACATGAACACGTCAACAGGCTTCCGGCTGTTTATCTTTATTTGATTTTATATTTTATATCTCTAGTCTTGTGTTTTAAGTTTAACATATTTCTAATAAACAAAACATAATAAATCCGGGTTTTTAAACAGTTGATAATTTACAGACTCGTGGCTTCTAATTGCAAGTCGTGTTCGATAAAAGCTTCTGTCAAATGACATGTAATGCAATGAAATGTATTTCTACAGGAGAAAATAATAAAATATAATATAACATAAGTTCATATAATAAAAGCACAGCCTCCCAGTTTGTGCTGCTTCTTCCTCTGATGGTTAAAACATTGGCTGATAATGAAAATATTTCCCCAGAGAACAAACAGGATTAAATCTTTATTCTTTATCTTTGTAAAAAGTTGAATAAGAAGTTAAAGTTTGGACCCACCTCCAGGACCGCGAAGGCCGGGGACTGCGCGGCGGCGGCCCGCTGGAACTGGGTGAGCCAGTACCGGGCCTCGCGCGGGTCCCCGCCGACCTCCCCGAGGAAAGCCTTCACGTCCCGGTAGATCAGGCTCCGGTTCCCCGGTAAGAGGTGTCGCTCCGCCGCGGAGCCGCTCCCCGGGACCTCCTGCTGGGCCACGGCCGCGGCTCGGCCTCGCTTCCCGGCCGCGTCGGAGCTCACCATGCGGGGCTGCGGAGCCAGCAACCTCCGCTGCCGCAGCCCAGAGCTCTGGACCGGAACCGGGACCGGGACGCCCGGGCCGGACAGGTACTTCCCGGCCAGGACCGCTGCCCGACAGCCGCAGGAGCCGGTGTGCGCGGCGGCCATGCTGCGGGGATCGGGGGGGGGGGGGGGGGGGGGGGTGATGAGTCAGCTCTCCTCACGTTTCATCACCCGGAACACGGAGCCGCTGCCGGAATGCTGCTGAGCAAAGCAGGGTCAGAGGTGAGAATTCCCTCAAGCTACACGTTTATCATTTTAATATTAATAACCTCGTTAATATTGAACTTTCAAAAAGTACGTTTACAAAGTGCTTCAGACATTAAAACACCTGCAATTACACATTTAATGTAATTAATAGTAAAAAAAAATAAAGCAATAAAACAAAGAAAAGTTTTTATCAAAACACAATGAAGTTGTTAAAAGACATTTTATAAAATAAGTTTAACATAAGAAACGATAAAACACACAGGGGGGGGGGGGGGGGGGACGACTCAGTTGTTACAGCAGCCGGCAGGTCAGGATGAGATAGAGGAGAGAATACATAGAATAGAATAGAATAAGAACAAATATTACAAATTAAATATAGAGTATATGTAGATTATATATGCAACTTTTCCCTGCAGTGGTTTGTATGAATTATGAGTAAAGTAAAGTGCAGTGGAACAGGAGGGTTGTACTGGTCAGTCAGAATCTGATTTGTGCATAAGAAGAATCGTTTGTACATAAACACAAATGTGTTCAAAGTAGTTTCCTGTTTTAAAGAGGACACTGAGGCGTTTGGACATTTCTGACCTGAAACAACAACTTTCCCTTTGGAACCATTCGATGGATCTGTGACTTCCTTCAGACATGTTCAGCATCAGGAGAAACTCTGTGTGCTCAGTGTTGTTCTCTTATTGTTGTCAACATCAAAACAGAATTTGTTTATTGAGCTCAAACCAAATCACACTTCATAAATCTGATGTATCTTGATCTGTAGCTGTGGGAAGACAAACGCTGTGATCCTGCAGGTCAGATAGAAACGCTTCAGAGTGTGTCTCTGTGTGCAGTTTGCATATCTATGGGTATATCTCTGGGTTTTTATGCTATAGATCCTGGATGATGGATAATAAACTCATAACATCTTTATTAGCCTGAGGTAAACATGGTCCGTTGCAGTGACACTGACAAAAACTCTTAATTCCATCCAAAGTTCCAGTTCACTGCTTCTCCACTCATTCCACAGACCATAATAACACCAGCCCCCGTCACCCTGACAACCAGCTCAGTGACTTTAACACTTAGTTTCTACACTGTAAGAAATGTTCCCACTGGTTTATTATCTTTATGTGAAGTCAAATGTATTAATAACTCGTCTTGGTCATCACTGAAGTCTCCATGCTTCTGTCTCTGTTACTTCCTTATCTGTGTCTGTCATCAGGCTGGACTACATCTGCCCAAGTGCCCTCAGGCAAACACACACACACACACACACCGAGTGCTATGGTGCACGTACTGTATAATCTTCAGGAAGTGATTAGGGGGGGTGAGATCAGAGGTTTTGTGAAACGGAAAACACCCCCCCCCCCATCCCCTTCTTCTCCGGGGGCAACAAGGGCGGCCATCTTGGTTCTGTTGAACTGCTTTGAGACGACTGAAGAAAACTTTCACAAAGAGACAGAAACACTCTAAGTTTTATCAGCTGCAATCACAGCCGATCATCACAGATGCAACAGATCTATTAAAAATTAAGGATTGCTATTTGAAAAAAGGTGTGAATATAATATATACCAATATAAGTGAATATACTAAGTACAGAAGTTTCTATTTATCCCCAAAACACGATAACTTGAAAAAAAGAAATATGCAAATAGACAAACATAAGGATGTACATGCATTCATTCATTACTGTATTTATTTATTATCATTTATTTATATTAGTCCACATAAACAAGCTCATCAAAATGTTGATATAAATCAATACAGCAACAAGGTTTTAACAAGAAGGAAAACGCACACACACACACAATGATCAAATCTAACTGATAAAAGTTAAATCTACACAAGAACTTTAATTTTACTGGATGATTTCATCTTCTGCTACTTTGTACTTGACTATATAATGTGGTTACTGTTCTACTACGTTATATTAATAATACTTTGAGTTTTACTACTTCAAGTTCGTCTTGCTAACAAATTACAACTGAAACAACACAACTGGACGGATTTCAATGAAATTCCGTTGAACGATGTTTTCTGGGTCAGAGATGAACTCGAAAATTTAGGTGCTGGTTTGTATCAGGAATTATTCCCACTTTCTTTAACATTGTGAGGTACAGTAGAAAGATTTTCACTGAATTCTCTGAGAATTACTCGTGGATCTTGATGAAATAATCAGACATATTTAGAAGACAGATATTTGTGTGTGATTTGGTTCAGGTTGATTGAACTGAATGAGGCTTTTTCAAGTTTGAAGTTTCAAGAGTTTATTGTCAAATGCACAACAATAACATTAAGCAGTTGCTGGCAATGAAATGCTTCAGTCACAGGCTCTCTTATAGCAATGCTCAGAATATTACAAGCCAAAAAATATTGAATATTAAAAATGGGCCTTGATGGAGGTTTGAACTCGACTCAGTCAAATTCTAGTTTGTTGAATGAAATGATTTTTCTCGTCTCTCCTCACTTGACCTGCAGATATGAACAGCTTGAAGAACAGTAGAGGGCAGTAGACACCAGGGGCTGTGTGTGTGTGTGTGTGTGTGTGTGTGTGTGTGTGTGTGTGTGTGTGTGTGTGTGTGTGTGTGTGTGTGTGTGTGTGTGTGTGTGTGTGTGTGTGTGTCCCCGTCCTGGATGCCGGCCCAGCCACTGTTTGACTGACAGTGAGCGTCGTCGTGCGAGTCAACACAAACTGAAATATGATGAAGCAGCTCAGTGAACTCTCAAGTTTAATCAGCTCTTTTGCTTCTGAAGTGACTCCAGCCTCAGATGCCTCTAAGGCGTCTACGTGTGAGTCACTGGGAAATCTTTATACTTTACAATAACACTTTTCTAAACCAGAACAGATGAGAAACTTCCCACAGCAGATTAATGCGTTTAGGGTTTTAAATAAAACACATTTTCAAGTGGCTCTGCAGATAAATGTGTTTCATATTCTTGTCAAAGCCTATGAAAGCCATTAATTCAGTTGTACTGGTTTTTCAAAGGTCGGTGAGGGAGTCCTCCTCCACTGGTTCATCACTTTAAACCAGTCAGTCATCGTCAGAGGACAAGAGACACCCTGAAGGTTCAATTCTATCAATCAATCTGTTTCTGTGTCCCTGTCGTCCCACCTGTCTGCACGTCTGTCTGTGTGGGTGGTCAGTTAATCACAGACTGTCTGTGGTCCTCCATCCTCCTGAAGGCGAGAGGGCAGATTAAACATCTCTGATTAGACAGGCAGCAGCTTGTGTGAGCACAGATCCGTCACGAGGGCGTCGAGGAGACAACTCTCAGCTTCTTCTTCTCTCAGCTTCTTCTTCTCTGGACCAGGGCAAACTGCAGCAAGCGGTGAACATGTGAGCTCTGTGCACGAGTCACAAGTCAATAACAAAGTGATTCTCTCACAGTTTCAGGTCAGAATATGATTAGAAAAAAGCCTGTTTGTCATTCAGCCACATCACAACCACAATAAAGAAAATCCAACATTTGGAGACATAATAATAACTCAATAAAGTCATACAAATAAATCACAATTTGACACATGACACCGATTTATGGGTTTTAAAGTTGCAGAATAATTTGTTCAAATTGAAAAACAGAGAAGAAGAGAGATGTCAATATATTTCAGCCAAAACAGACACAAAACGTATTTTAAAAAAATTATAATATTACTTTTTAACATTGTAAAAACTACCATAAGTTCTGAGGCTTTACTATTTATATTAACAGTTATTATCTGTTGATTTGCTTTTTAAAAAATCATGTTTGGAGACACTCCGCAACATACACATAAGAAATCTAAATTCTCACAGCTTGTAAAAAATAAATGTATTTGTATCGTGTTGCTGGTGATATTCGTATTCTCATAATGTCAACACATATTAAACTGAACTAATATCATCACAGTGGTTTATGTAAGATCAACACAGCTACTGGTTTAAAAGCACATATGAAGCTGAAATTAGAACCTGACAAATGCACATTTAACTCTTTTTGAGAAACTTTTGATGTGAAAGACCAAATAAAAAGAAAACTGTGCGTTCACATCTAATGAGACGGATCAGATCAGGGTTGAGGATTGTTAGTGAAGCTTCAGAGCAGGAAACGGTCTGAACATTTTCACGTGCAGAGACGATCACCGTCATTAAAACCACAAATTCCCAGTGAAAGAGCAGGAGAAACAGTAAAAGGTTAGTGGAGCGTGAGCCAGGTGAAGCACGATGAACATTCAGACCAGTAAACCCACTGATGAGCTGTGGTTCATCACTGCAGATGTTTCCACAGTCATGATAGGTCGTGAAAAGATTGATTTTAATTGAGGAAACTACGGGAAAGTCTTTCTTCTACGTTGTGGTTGACGTGTCCCTGATTTCAGTTTCTTCTCTTTTAAAACACACAGCTTTCCTCACAGTGACCTGACCTCTGACCTCTGACCCTGTATCTCTGAACACTTTGTCCCATGGAGCCAGAGGAACCTCCACACCCCCCCCCCCCCTTCACGCTGCCACTCGCGTGCTGATGAAACAAAAGGATTCAAACAAAGCTCAGAAGAGACTCGTGTGTAAAATGGAGAATTCTTCACCAAACTAAATGAGAGGCTGCTTTGAAGCCGGCAGACAACACGCAGCGGTGCCACCCTGCCACTCTGCCCCCCCGGTGCCACCCTGCCACTCTGCCCCCCCCGTGCCACCCCGCCACTCTGCCCCCCCCGGTGCCACCCTGCCACTCTGCCCCCCCGGTGCCACGCAGCCACTTGAAACGCTCAGTTAGAGTCGCTCTGCTGGCGGATTGGAGGCAGAGTCCGGGTGGGCTCCTTGGTGTGGTGGGACATGTTGGTGAAATGTGGTTATGTGTGGGTATAACGTATTTATCCTGGTGGTGGCAGACTGTGTGTGTCTGTGTGTCTGTGTGTGTGTGTGTCTGTGTGTGTGTGTGTTTGCTCTCTGTATATCCAAACATGTGATCTCCTCATTAAAATGTCACTACACAGAACATTGAGAACTAAACAGAGCATCAGGTGCAGTCACTGTATTTTACTACGACGTAAACAAACACACGTTTCTCACTGATCTGATTCAGCTTTTTATTTATTTTGCCAAGGTTTATAAATGTTCTCTTCAATTTGATTTTGGCTTAGAAAAATATTGTTGACACCTATATATATATATATATTTCATTTGGTTACTTATGATGATATTATCTTGTGTTGGGGTTAATCTTCATTTTGTAGAACTATAACCATTTGAAATGCTCTAACATCCTGTTTTTCTAACCAGCAATAACAACAATAAAATTAATTCTTCTGCATCGATTGATCAGGAAGAGATAAATTCATCTGTTCAGTCACTTTAGACGGTGTAAACTTTAAAATTATTGATTTATCAATTAAAATTAACTTTTCATAGAATTAGAACGAGTCAAACAGATAATCTGAGGACAAGTCAATGCTTTTTTAGCACATAATAGTAAGTGTAACACTGTAATTACATTTTTGTCACTTTCACTTTTGTTTTTATCGAAAAACGTTCACTCTTTGAATGATAGAAATGGAAAATGCAGAAACACAACATCCATGTAAACTGTTTGTAAAACAGAAGTAGAATTTGTGGAACAAAGATTCATTAGAGAACAGTTCTTCACTTGGTTCAGTTCTCGGCCGGTTACTGAACACACACTGAACCATAACTACTAACTGGCCGTCATCTTCCCATGACCTTGAAACATATCTTCACCTTGAAATTAAGTGATTTAAGTTTTGATTTGATTCGTGTGTTTTCAGGGTCAGTGTGGAGAGAGGTGGGTTCAGTATTTTCAAATGGAAGCGTTGTCGTATAGATGAAGCCTGAGGTCCTCACAACATGAGTTACACACACACACACACACACAACCTCTTACACTCTGAACACCGGTCTCTTTTGTTTTTGCCTAAAATCTGGTGAAATTCCAACTGGAGGCGAACGGGGCAGGAGAAGGACGGAGAAAAAACATGTTGGAATTTTCTTCTCCTCTCAGATCTTCAGGGTTTCACAGCAGCAATTACACACAAGTGTTACCAGATGCTTCTCGGCATCGTCGGACCCAAAGAAACCACGAATCTGCACAAATCCACTCTACCCTCCACGCTCCGACTCAACAATCCTCTTCTTTCCCCTAAATTTTAAATTTACGCCAAAGCAGACTGGAAATTTTTGAATTGGTTTGTTTAGAAACGTCTTCGGGTTCGAGGAGACTGAAAAGTGAAACATCCGCTCAGAGGAAGAAAAACACTGCGATCTCACACACACACACACACACACACACACACACACACACACACACACACACACACACACACACACACACACACACACATGTATTAACACATATTCATGGATATGTTACACATTAATGTAGAATCAGTATGCAGACGTACCTGCTCTCCTGCAAACAAATGCTTAATATATAAATAATAAATAAAACCAGCCAAACACAGGGGAGAGGAGATTTAACAAATCTAATCACGAACACAACCATTTGAATAAACTCTTCACAAGTCAGAATCCTTCGATCAACACGGACAAATTCTTCATTACGTGTGAATTAAGGTTTTTACTACATATTCTACTGACATCACTGGCTTAACCTCCGAGTGGATCAGCTTCCAAATGGGAGCTGGAGCTCGAGCTGGTTTGTAAATGGGAAACTAAACACCTGACGTGGGCACACTGAGGGATTATGTGTATTTTAAGTTACGTGGGTGAGCTGTTAGAGTCGCACTGGGGATTGGATTCAGAGCAGAGACACATTCGATATGTGCGCACACACACACACACACGCACACACACAGAGAAGCTGCCTCACTCTCAGTTCTCCTGGGTTCTCAAGGGAGACGGTAATTGCTCCGGAAGCCAAGCTCCCGAGCGCCAGTCGTCTTCTGGGCTGATCGGGATCAGAGAAGTGAGGAGAACTCTTTACTAACTCTTCACTGACACACATTCTCCTGTTTAACACCTTTCTCTGGAACCTTATTACCTGTTAGGGATCTTCTCATTAGACCGACTACTTTTAGTTTCAGGACAGAAACAGAACAAAGCGAAGTTTTGTATCGTGTCATCTGCACAAAAGAGATTGGACCTTGTTTATTCCACCCAAACATATTTAGAGTAACTGTACAGACGTGAACCTTTTCCATTCATCTCTCTGCAGTCGAAGCTTCATGAAGCCACCAGAAACATTCATCCTCTTGAACTCTGAGGCTGAAATCACAGAGTTCTCGGCCCTGTCATCGTGCCATTGAACTCAAATTTGTATTAGGAATAAAATCAGAGCAGCGACATCTTCATCATCTTATAGACACAGTCACAGACGGTGTTTTACATCAATAATCCACCTATCGATGCAATTGAGAATAAAACATTGTTCCAGTTCCTGTGTTTGCTTGAGCTGCTGATCAATAAACAGATCCTCACATGTTGCTTCTCTTCTCGTCTCTTTTAATCTTTAGATTCGTTGTCATGTGGTCGTCGTGCTCCACAGTCTCACTGGAGGACATCGCTCTTCTTCTTGACTCCAACTTTCTGTGACCAGCAGCATCTGGGTGGCTTCAGAGGGCGCGGTGTAAACAAGCTGTCACAGGGGTTCGGGGTTTGATTCCCTGTGGGAGGAGAACGCCTGCACACGGGTGGACAGTGTGTTGTGAGTTCTGAGGCCAAATTGAAGAGCAGATAGATGAAGCCACACTAACAACAGAGAAACCGAGAGATACCGACATTTACACAGCGAAACCACACACACAGACACACATACACACACACACACACACACACAAACAAGGTTGCATCACAGACATCATTACATGTACACATCCAATCCCAACGCACGTATCCACGAGGAGAGATGAAGTGGTGTGTATTTAAAACGTAGGAAGGGAATGATGCCAACACACACACACACACACACACACACACACACACACAAACACACACAGACACACACACACAGGCACACACACACGGTGGCAGCAGGGCAGACCCCCTAGTCTGTCCACATATGGCTGCAATTGACCAATAGCGTGGGTGGATAAATGGCAGCCGACCAACTGGGGGTATAATTATCTGACCAGCCTCTTTGTGGAGCTTTAAATAGCAGCCGTGTTTACACTAAAAATAAACTGTCATTTCAGCCTGTTGACATCTGACCCTTGACCCCTGACCCCGGGCCAGAAAGGACAAAGGTCGGCCGTCTTGGATTTGGTGCTAAAAATAGCAGGCGGACCTTTTCTCACCCTTGAACCTGAATCAAGAGAGTTTTTCTGTCAGGTCACCGTTTCAAATAAAGGTGTCGGCTTCTCGTCCGTCAAGCTGAAACAAAAGCTCTTCAGTGGTTTGTGTTGCTCACCAGTTCAGGCCTCTGCAGCACCAGTAACAGGATGGAACAGCTTTGCAAAGAAATAAAAATAAGCCTCCATTTAGCTATGGACTATTGGGTCATTCTGCATCATTACAGGAGCATAAAGAGAGTTAGAAATAATAAAACAGTGTGGAAACTACAAGTATTTCTATTATACCATATGACTAATGCCACCTGGTCCCTGTGGAACAGCAGCTTTGCCCTTTGTCACCAGTTTGTTGGTGGTTTCCATGGAGATAAGTTCAAGGTGCAGCCGTCATGAGGAGACGTTCCTCTTGATGACCTCATAGCTTCATCCCTGCTGTTTGAGGATGAGGTGGCTTCATCAGGTCGTGACCTCTGGTCAGCTTCCAGCAGCGTGAAGCTGTCGGGTCGAGAGTCGGCCGCTCCACGTCCGATGTGTCTCTGGCAGGACGTTCAGACGTGTGGTCACGATGTGTCCTGGAGACCTTCTGTTGGAGGTTTCCAGGGAAGGACCGGTAGACCCAGAACTCTGTGGAAGGACAGGTCCCTTCTGACCTGGGGACGCCTCGGGATTCCCAAGGAAGAGCTGGAGAGCGTGAGTAGGGACGAGAGGGACGAGAGGGAGACGAGAGGGAGACCGTCCTTCACCGAACCATCGTCTCTGTCACCGAGCAAGAGGGAGAATGGAAACGCTGCTTGAGAGCTGGAGTCAGATGATAAACCTGTTCCAGCTCAACTTCATCACACAGAAAGTTTCAGATGCACGATGTTAGTTTACAGTGAAGTTTGTGAACTGGTCAGTGATCAGTGAAACCATCTCGACTCACTGCCTCACGTTGTAGCTACAGTATGTTTCAGTTTATTATTTCTCCTCTTGATCACCACCTGTTCACCCTCCTCCTCCTCCTCCTCCTCCTCCTCCGAGCTTCACACTCACACAGAACAGAGCTAACGACCTTGACCTGTGATTACAATGCCTGTGGCTTTCACCTGCAGCTCCAGACACACTCAGCCAGCAGCAGCTGCACAGACCCAGCAGACCCCTGACCCTGCACTCACACACACACACACACACACACACACACACACACACACACACACACACACACAGTAGAGGATACAGAGGATATGAGGTGTTCTCGCGGCTGAACAGCTTTTTTCCAGCCGAGTGTTTCTGTCGACCGAGCAGACGAAGGCAGTAGTTTTCATCAGCGGTAACAAACAGAATCAAACCTTCAGATGACGAGTGAAAAGAGCTTCTCTGGGGACAACACAACAAACTGTGCAAAGAGTGAAGACGTCTTATGGATTTTCATTTTGTCTCAAAATTAGCACACGTAAAAAAAACACGTAGACAAAACTCAATACGATGTATTAATGTAATGTAATGTAATGGATGTAAAATCCCTCTGAGCTTCTATCACTTTGCTTTTTGGATTCTGACGCTTCAACCTTCAAGTGTATTTCATTTTATGAATACAATTATCATTTTAATTACATTAGCAAACTAATTATAATAGTTATAGCGTTTTCTGAGGGGTCCCTATCCATGCTGGGACCTTGGGATCATCCTTACCCTCCCACCCCCCCAGTTGTACCTAATAAACTGTCAACTGTGTGTATTCTATATGAACTGGTACAGGATCAACATCCTCATTCAAAAGTGCATTTATTGTTCCAAGAGTTTCCAAATGGAAAAGACGGACGTGACCAGTTCAGTTTACTTGGAGCCAGTTTCCCCGAGCTCGTCCTCAGGGCACAAAACAAAACACCTTATTCCTACTAAACCTTCTTTGCATTGATATGTATGTGTGTGTGTGTGTGTGTGTGTGTGTGTGTGTGTGTGTGTGTGTGTGTGTGTGTGTGTGTGTGTGTCTGATCTCAGGCTCAATATTTTCTTTGCTCCGGTTCTCGAGCCGGTCTCTTGTTTCACAGAACCACACACACACTGTGCATGTGTTGTGTACATGTGTTGTGTAGACAACACACACGTCTGTAAACGGTACAACACGTCTCAGGAGGAGATAAAACGATCAAACACAAACTCCATCTTTTAATGACAACTGTGAATAACAGTTAGTTTTAAGAAATAGAACTTTATCAGATAAAAAACATCGATTAAGTGTTTGTTATAAGAGTTCTTCTGAGGGACAGCAATTAGAAATATGTACAAGAAATATACAAATAAAAACATGTAAAAAAAATGATCAGCCTTCTGATTCACACAAACCCTGAAGCTCAGCATTCTCCTCATCTGGTTTTCATTTGTTTAATATGTCTCATTTGATTCCATTCTCACCTTCTCTGCATCATTTCCTTGTATTGTTGTATTTGATTCTACGTTAAGAAGCTCACGTTGCGTCTTCGCCACAAAGGATCTGATTAAAGACGCACACGAGTAAATCTCAGCGAGCACGCCCTCAGCAAGTCATCAGCTTACATAAGATAATTAATGGCAGTTTCCAGGAGGACGAGCCGCACCTTCAAATATTTCCAAAGGTCATCCACATGCACATCGATCACCCGAGACAGATTCCACGTTGGTGTACTCCAGTGTTTACGTTCAACAGGACAGACATAACATTACCTGAGTTAACCTGCGTCTCAGAGGACAGGTGTCCCGCTCGCATTCCTGAGAACACGTCAAGCTCACGATATCACAGCTAATCGTTCATGGCTAAACACATCAAGGCCTTTGATGCACCAATAAAAACTTCACCCGAGAGCTTAGGCCTCGATATTCAGCAACTTTTAAAACAAATTCACACAGATTTCTGAAGTCAACCTGATTATCAGAGGTGAGAATGAACATTTTCAACCGTGTCAGCACTTTGCAAAGAGAATATCACTCTGGGCATTAGGTCTAATTATCACTTAGTTCTTAATGAAGCTTCTTCTTCTTCTTCTTCTTCTTCTTCTTCTTATTCTTCTTCTTCTTCTTCTTCTTCTTCTTCTTCTTCTTCTTCTTCTTCTTCTTGATGTCATGAAATCCTGTGAAAACTCCAACAGAACGATTTAATATGATTATTGGTCAACGTGTGCAACAGACTCTGTAAATCATTATAATAATAATTCTCAAACCTGTTTACAACTTATTTATCAATTTTTCAAAATGTGTAATTTTGTTTAATTGTGTGAATTATCCAGGATCTGTGCACGTTAACGTTTCTGACTCTGTTCAGTTTGAAGCTTGTGTAGCTGCCGTGTGTTACTAAAATCCTTAAATCTTATGTCTACTCAGGGTTTACTAGAGGAATTAGGTGCTGTCATAATGTTGATTTATATAATCCAACATCACAATGTGGTTTTCACTGTTCACATCAGGACACAGAGGATCCACATACAACAAGTTCTCAGTTACAGTGAAACATGTTGTAAACAGTAATATGTTATACGCTGTCGTCTTGAGATATGTCCCAGTGTTTTCTCTCCAGTCTCCTACTTCCCTTTCCCTCGTTATCTAAAAACATATCTGTCCTCGCCACCTGCAGCCGCACTCAGACATCTCATGAGCTGATCTGTAGAGTTTACTGTTTTTTATCATCATCATTTCAGGGGTCACCTCGAGGGTCTGACTCCCCCGAGCGTCCAGACGAGTGGGTCAAGAGGCCCCGAGTGAGAGGACACAGTGAAGTACAGATGTTTATACACACACACACACACACACACGGAGGAAGCTGGGGAGCTAAAGGAAGCTATGGTGACAAACCATTTCCCCTGTTCAGCAATTACCAACCATTCAACTCTGCACCGAGGCTCATTACATCCAGGCCTGGAATGACATTTGGAAACGGTTGAAGGGGCCCGCGCAGATCTGCACTTTGTTGTTGTTATTATTATTGTCTGTGCCGAGAGCCCATTAGCACACAGGCTTCATCCTGAGCTGCTCTCACCACCTGCAGCTGCTCAGCACCGGCTCCACCGGCTCCACCAGGGAGCGATTTACTGACTTTACAGCACAGACCTGCTATTCACAGAAAAATAAAGTATTAACAAGTGTGTTTTATAAGTAAGAACTATTCCCAAGTAACACTTTAACTATTCTTTATCCAGATGTACAGTACTGAACATGTGGAGAAGTATTCGGAGGATTTAAACACGTTACTATTTCTGGTTGATGTAAATATTTAATCGTTAGATTGTTAGTTAATCATATTATTACTTTTATCATTTACTGACATTTGGCTTTTTCCAACAACAAAATTCTTAAAAACTTTAAAATTGTAAGAAATAAATCCTGCTTTTAGTTTTTCTTAAATTTTCCTCATGTTTTGAAGGTTTGTAGATTTTCAGCTCATCCGAATCTCGTTGTCTTTTTAAGTTGACGTCTTCTATGTGTACGACTTTCTCCAGACATGTTCCTGCTGTTTCCTCACATGAACTCAATCTGACACTTCATCAGGAGGCTGCAGGAAAAGTTCCAGAAAATTTCCAGAGCAACTGACACCGACATTTGTTCTCACATCGAGAACCTCCCTCTGGAAAACTTCAGGCACATGTCTGGAGTTCAGTTCTCGTCTATAAAAAGTTGTATTCAAGTGAGTGAGAGCATGTGCACCCTGGACCTATGTCGCTATTATTTGCATGTGCACTTGACCCTTCATGCACATCGTGGATTTGATTTGATAAACATCGACTGCAGGTGAAATCTCAGCTGTAACATTTGCAGGAGGCGACAGCAGGAGAGGTGAGCTAGAGACAACCTCCGTCGAACCTCAGGAGGGAGGCAGAGGCTCCAGGATCCACAGCCTCTCGTGGGGAAGAGTTTCCCCCCTGCTCTTTCCATCGCTGACACACTGAGCCAACAGCAACCACACACACACAACCACACACACACACAAAGCTGGTGTGGGAGAACGATATCACAGACACCGAAAAATCAACAACACTTGTTTGTGAAGACAACGAGGTGAAGACAGGACCAGCCATGATTTCTCACTTACTGCAGGCGTACACACACACACACACACACACAAATGCACACGCACAGTCGCACATGCACACACACACACACACACACACACACACACACACACACACACACACACACACACACACACACACTGTGACTAACCCTAACTTTATCTCTAAACTTGACCATGAGCAGGACAGAGTTTATACTGGAAAGGGTCTAACAAATGTACACACACAGACACACACACACACAGACACACACACACACACACACACACACACACACACACACACACACATCTGATCTCAACTAGTTCTGGTCTGCTGATGCTGATGCTATATGTCCATGATATTTGCATGTGTGTGTGTGTGTGTGTGTGTGTGTGTGTGTGTGTGTGTGTGTGTGTGTGTGTGTGTGTGTGTGTGTGTGTGTGTGTGTGTGTGTGTGTGCATGTGCATGTGCGACAGTGCATGTGCATGTGTGTGTGTGCAGTCTGGGTGGTCAGCTAACACAGACATTAATGAGCCCAGATGTGTAACGAGGCCCAGTAGCAACGAACTTGATGCTAATCCTGCGATTGGCTGCAGAACCATTTGATGCTTTTCACTACGTCAAAGAACGTTAATATTAAATTTACTATACGACACAACAACAGAGCTGTAAATGGATCAGAAATCATCTTTCATGATGGAGGACAGAGTCAAACAGAGCTGGAGCGAGAGAGAGAGGAAGATGGAGAAAGGAAATCTCTCTGTTTCTGTCTCTGCTGCATTAAGAGATCAGAGAGAGAGAGCTGAGCTTACCGGAGCCACTCGGAGGATCAAGGTGTTTGAACACGATCGTCAGACGAACACCAGCCGACCAGTTCATGCAGAACCCTGCCCCCCCGAGGGTTGAAAGCGTGATGTTGTGATTTACATGAAGTGGAGGGGAAGCACCTCAGGCTCGTGTTCCTGACTGAGAGGAACATGGATTCTGTTACTGTGGGGAAGCAGGAGCTGAGCCACAAGGCAGAGCTTTGGATTCACCAGTCGATTGACGTTCCATCGCCCCCTGGGTTTCTTCTTCTGGAGGTTTACCAGCCTCACCAGATCTGGACCAGACCAGAAGGAGATGACCGGGTGTGTATAATAATATTTATTAATAAGGGCCTCACCTGTCAGTGTTCGGGCCCAAATAACAAAAGTTCTTCGGCAGATTTACTTAACATGTGTTACTCCTGTGATTCTACCTGTAACGTTGTTGTGTTTCAGTTTTGTTTCTGTAATTAAAAATAAAAACAGACATTATCTATATTCTAAAATGTGTTCAAGTGACCAATGAGAATGTTCGTTATAAACACCTGAGGTTCTTTCATCTGTTGACGTTCACCGATGGTTCTCGAGGGAACATTTCCATATGAACAACAGAGAACTAATACTTTAATAATAAAAATAATTTTACCTATGAGAGAAATTCACCTCAAGTGTAAAACAGAATTATATATTATGCTATTATTGGGGTTATAATGACAACATTTATAAACTCTTATGCAGTTTAAACTGTTTAAAATCATGAAAGCCACTCCAGCCATGGATGAGACATTCCTTTATTATAATTAAGGTAGTCAAATATCTGCTGCCGCGGAAACGTCCCGCCAAACCAAAGATTCAGCATTTCATCATTTTCAAAATAAACAAAAAACAATCAGTAAAACTTTGGTTGGGTTGGGTTTGAGCAGAGGACTCTGGATCCCCGTGGACGAGCTGGACAACGTGTCTCTGGGACGGTGACGTCTGGGACACTCTGCTTGGCCGTCAACATCAGCAACCCGAGCTCAGATTAGCGATAAGACAATGAATGGATGAAATAATTAGGATTTTGATTATCAGCCATAATATTTTAACCATCCAAGGTAGATTTGTGAAGTCCACTCGTCCGAATGATATGAACTCACTACAAAAAGGTTAAATTCAAGCGGGAAGCAGGAAGTTGTTGGTAGAGGATCATTTGCCAGGGTTGATGGGATGTGTAGTTCCTCTTACAATAATTCTTTCATGTTTTCAAATATGTATTTGCTTCTGAATCACGTGATTCCCGCGGCTGCTCGACCTGTTTCAGCCTCGGCCTGGTTCTTTATTAGGATTTCCTGAAATGTCGATGGAGAAACTGAGGAACTGGAGTCGTTCTGAACGTGGGCGATCGCCAGCAGCCGGAGGAACCACAGTGCCGATCGTCAGAATCGAACACACGGACTCAGACGTCTCTTCCTTCCGGAGCCGACAGGACTCGGGTTCGAACTCTTGTGTCACAATCGCACACTTTACCAAACTTCCGCCCCCGAGCGCCTCCGCTTCAACACATTGTGAAAATACACTTGATTACACAGGAAATAACCCCCCCCACTAAATATAATCCTAAAAAAGATGAGGTTTTAAATGTTACTTAGAGGTGAGAGGGTTACATCAGGTCTGTTTTATTATGAGTGGGTCAATCGCCATGACAACAGAGGCACGACAAGCTTTTTATCACAGAAACTATAATTATACACACGCGTGGATCTGGAGTATTTCCATGATGAAGAGGTGTGTCTCTTTATGTGCACGACATGTTGTACACACCTGCAACACACACACACACAACACACATGCTACACACCTTTACAACCAAGGTGCTCCACCTTCAGCCTCACATCCCTGGAATCAGCACATGTATTGTTTAATTGTTTGATTTTATGTCTTAATAATTTGCTTTAACAACCAGTTCACGTGCCAGTGTTCAACAGACACACTCCTTCCTCGAGAGTCGCACCGGAAAACCTTTATCGTCTCTGTTGAAGAACATTTTTTCTCGTATTTAAAATCAAATCCTCTTGTTTTAAATGTATATTTTGCGTTGTTATTTCAGTTAAAACATGTGGTGCACTTTTAAAAAGCACTAAAACTTGATTTAAAAAACTTTATTGAAATCCTGAAGGTGCCTGGTTCTTTCAGCTGCTGCTGTGGTCGAGGCTGAAACTTCAACTTCACAAACTGAGACTTCAGGAATCGAACGTCTTTCCATTCAGTCAGAGTGACGCTCGTTTCCACTCAGTTAAAATAAAGGGTCAGATTCACACTGTCACACACTGTATTTTTCTGATTATTGTCACTGTAAACAATTAAAAAAACTATTTTTGTGGGAAAACATAGATCTGAATTTCCAGAGAGTCATGAAATTCATGATTTCAGTTTTATTGGTTATATTTAATTGATGAAATGGAGCTGATGCTGGACCTGGAGTTGAGCGTTGGAAGTGAAACTCTGTGGACTTTGAGTTCAGGGATCTTACTGTGTGATTGTAATAATTATTAGTTGTTTGCAGCAACATTATCTAAAAAGCAAAATCCCTCAAATTCCACACTATTGGTTATTCTTTGCGCGTAAGCTACAGAAAAGAAGAACTTGTGTATCACTTGCTCTGCGTCCACAGGTTCTGATCTGAATCTGATCCGAAGCCTCAGAGTTCAACTGTGGACAAACTGATGAATGACGGCAATTATAGCTTTGCTCATTAATGTTGTTTTTGATTCAGTCCATCCACACAAGGTATTCATCATCTCCCTCTGCTGCTGCGTGTGCACGTGTTTGTGCACGTGTGTGAGTGCATGTGAGTGAAGGAGAAGAACAAAAAGGACAAGAGTAAGAGAGAGAGAGAAACAAACACTGACTGTTGCTCTTGGCTCCGGGTCTGTTAGTCGAGTGAGAGGGGAAGTGAGAAGTGCACGGTGCCCGTGCACGAGCTGAACAACTGAACACACACAACCTGATGTGAGTCTGTTGTGCGTCCAGCGTTTGGAGCAGATAGAACTCATCAGTCATTCAAACTGTGATAATACTCAAGATAAGATGAAGTTTGTCTCATTTTTCTCCGACCTCGTCTAATTCATGACGATAAGTTTAATGATGATGGTGATGGTAAAGTTGGAAAAGGTACGAATCCGGTTGTTTATGACGACAACTACACAATGATCGTAACTGTCGCAGTAACACAAACCAGTCATGTCCTGAAGTTAATAAATTCTTCAGGCAAAGTCCAAACAATATGACTCTCACTCATGAGCAGCAGCAGCAGATTCTTCACTCAGATGCGATCACACCAACACTTCGTAGCGTTCAGGAGCTGATCAAAATAATTGAATTTATTTTATTGAATTGAATTGAATATTGTATTCCTAAAACAGTTTTTTTATTTTTTAGCAGCTAACGGCGTCTGCTGATATTAATATTCCAGGAATATGTTGGTTCCAAAACTCATTGAATCAGTTTAAGACATTTAAAAAATCTGTGAATCGAGAGAACATGAAATCACTTCTTGTCAGTTTGTCATAAACAAATACCAGCATCTCTACCATCATGTATAGGAGTGACATAACAGTTTATTTATTTTTTATTTACAGATTTTCAATGACAAGATATCAAACGCACACATTTGTTTAGATCTTATAATAACAGCGATCACAATTGACAGCAGAGATCTAACAAAGCCACGTCATGTAAACATCACATTGTTCGACTCCCTCAGTAAAACTAACATGATACCTGCCTAATGAAATCATGTGTATTCATGTGTGTAATTGTGTAATTGTGTGACCTTTCAGTATTTCAACACACCAGCCTGAGGAATGAATCTGCTCCTCCACGAGGACACGCCCACCGCACCCCTCAGCAAAGCATGGAGGAAACACACACACACACACACACACACACACACACACACACACACACACACACACACACACACACACACACACGCACACACACACATAGACCCACACTGAACCAGGAACATTTAATCATCCTTATAAAAACAAATGTGTGCTCATCCACAATTAAACACTCACGCACATGCGTGAGCACACACCTACGGAGATCAAAGCCGACCCGCCCAGCACCACATGCCTCTGTTCTCGACCTTACCTTAGAAATAGGGCGTAAGAATCAATGGAATATCAAAGACATAACACAATGCAAACGTTCAGGAAAAAAAGAGTACAAACAATCCTGCAGAACAACCTCGGCTGCTGCAAACTGTTACACTGCAGATGGCAGCCAGCCTCCAGGGATCAGTGTGTGTGTGAGTGCACGTGGGGGGGGGGGGGGGTCATGGCCTCACACCGGGTTCATTGATCTGCTTCCTCAGTTTACCAGTTTCACAATCCGTTGTTCATTTGCATATTACTGTCCTGGTGTGGTGCAGCATCGTGGTCAAACCACTGGAAACTGTTCTGACGAATGCATATGAAATGTGACATTAGATGTGACGTATGACATTTGCATGAGCATTGTACAGGTGGCAGCGGCCCAGCAGCAGCACGCCCTGGAGGAGGTTCCATCTGTATGGCCGGCACGCCATCTCACTCCCCCCCCCCCCACCAGAGAGAAGAGACAACTGTACACTGAGGACATTTCACACCTGGAAGTTCAGACCATCCATCTCTCTGGATAGAGATCATGAATAAACCCGTTTCATTATCCATCCATCGATTATAACGCTTTGAGCTCTCACTCGTTCATTCAAACCTTCAGTTGATTTAGAGATGAACCCGAACATGAAGGTCTTTGACCTGTGGGATGAAGCTGGAGGAAACTCCACCCAGACCCGAGGAGAACGTGTGGACTCCACCCAGAAAGACCTGGTTCAGTCTGATCCAGATCCAGAACTCCTCTTCTGGTCCGAGAAACCTTTCACACCTGATCTTTAGGTTCAGACTGAACATTCTCCAGAGTTAATATCCGATGTTGTAACGTTAGCTTGTCAATCATATGAACATTGATTGACAGTGAATATTAGGACGTCCATGTTGTTCCAACACGTCCTGACATGTTCTCAGTGCACTGACGTAGGACGAGGTTTGTGATTTACAAGTTGTCGGAGCTGGAGTTTAAACATGTGATGATCCTGAGGCTGAAGAACGTGGATCCACGTTTGCACGTCAGTGACGACGAATGCTTCCAATGCTCAAAGTGTCCTTGAGCAAAACAATGAAAACCAACCAGCTCCTGGCACCAGAGGCTTTGCGTCTGGCCCAGCTCCCAGAACCACATCAAAAAAAATTTGCCCACAGACGAATTAAATGATAATTGTGAAGCATTTCATTGTTTTGAAGTGGTTCAGAGAGAGAGATTCACCACAGGTGACTTACAGGAACGTTCTCAAAGAAATCCTCAGATTAGCCGACTCCTACGTACACAGATGAATGAAAAACAAACATGTGCTCACTTGTTTTCATGAAAGATCAATGATGTATTTTAAGTATTTTGTCCAGTATTATGTGATATATTTATACTCTGGATAAGTGGAGGATTACGGAGTTATATGCACTGCATTTAGAAAGTGTTCAGGCTTTAGCTTTATGCTAAAATTATAATTAAACCTTGTCAGTCTTATTATCTCACAATGACACAGTAGAAACAGAAATAATTAAATGTTAACAGCTTTACCGAAAAGGAAACATGCTGTGACACTCTGGGTTGAGCTCAGCTGCCTCCTCTCCTCTTCATCATCTTTCAAACGTCTCTGTATCGTAGCTGGAGTCTGTCTGTTGTGGCGTCAGTGGACAGGACGTGATCTGAAGAGACACTGACTGATGATCTCGTCTTATTTCACCAACAAACACATGTTTCCAGTGGTGTAGTAGCTGAGTGACAGGCTAACACAAGCTAGCACCACGTAGCTCTGGAGTCGCTCTGTCAGCTGAGTGAGGGACAGTCGAGACCTGCTACATTTTCCCTCTTTAAACTGTTTCTTAAATACCCCAGGTTCAAGTGGAGGATGAAGGAAAGATCTGAGAACACAGCTGGTCTTTCATCTCGAGCAGCCTGTGAAGTTCACGTCGTGGTCAGAGGGATCTGGAGATCTGCGTCCCGACTCGAGGCCGAGTCCTGAGGAGGACGGGCTTCATAGGTGTGAATGCTCCTCTGGTTTAACATGAGCACCTTTAGATGTTGTAATGAGTTGAAGACAGAGACTGTGAACGTCACCTGGGTGAATCAGGCCGATTGAAGGCTGCATAATTATAGCAGCCTTCAAAATGTGACAGCCTACAGGAACCTTTGTGTCACAGCAGCCTCGATAAAATATATATATAGATTATTCAGATGATTCACATTAAAAAAACCTAAATTGTTTGAATTTCACTGAACTGTAGAATGAGGTCATTTGAGAGCCAGCTGACATCTCACAGAACAAGTGTAGCAGCCTTTCTACACTAGCAGCTCTGCAGAGGGAACCTGTGGACTATGTTATTATAATGATGACCATGTTCATTCTAATGGGAACAAATTGTGATTGTTTCTGTCCGTGTGGCTGAGGAGAGAAGTGCAGGTTGGACACTGATTGGCTGAGTGGTGACCTCAGCAGGTTCAGAGGGAGACGCTCTTCTCTCTCCTTCGCTCGGTGGAAACCAAATAAAAGAGAAGTTTACTGAGGCAGGATCCTGGCGCCCGGTGATAAACCCAGTGAGACAGTGAGACTTTCTCCTGAAGACATCGCCTTAAAACCCGTCCTGTTGTTTTACTGGACCCTTTGAGAATCGTCTCCTCTGTTGTCAAGTTGCAGTTGCTCCCTGAGAAGCTTCAGTTCAAATTCACTTTGTTTCACACCTGAATGAGAGAAACATTAGTCGGTATCTATCATCGCCTCAGATCCGAGTTGTTGTTTTTGTTGGAGGTGAGTTTCAATGACAAAACTATTAACTTCAAATTAACTGGATGGTTTCACAAACAAACCCGACCTGAGAAGTGAGAGACGACTTCAGACCTGAACTCGTTCTGGAACTTTCTTGTTTCTCTTTATCTCACACACACCCTCTCCCTCCCTTCTGTCTCTAACACACACACACACACACACACACGCAAGGACACACACGTGGGAGGATTGACGCCGCGCTGTCTGCAGTGCGCTCAGGAGTATTGTTATTAACTGCGGTGTGAATAGAGGCAGCAGTACATCCCCGGCTCGGCTGCTGCTGCAGGGCTCGCCTTTGTTCTGCACTCCATAATGGCACGGCATAATTACAGTCTTAGTGGAGAAAGCACACAGGCTGCTTCTACCTCACCTCACCTTGCAGGATGAGGATAAGAGGCACACAGGCTCAGGCCTCTTTCATCTGCACACTCATATTAATATGTCATTGAAACCAGTTCTAATGCATTTGTTGTTCGGAGTAAAATCTACAAATTCAGGAACCTCCTGTTGACAGGGAGTCAATCACTGGACTGTTCCATGATGACAAATACAACTTCTACTTCTCTGGTTCCCTCCGTCACCACAGGGTCTTAAAAACATATCGCATGGATCAATATGCTGCTAACTTATGTGTTATGTGATTTGGTGTAAAAGGGAAAATGTTTGATGCTGTTCAGGAAGCTAGTGGTGGTCTTACATCTACAATGTCTCTTCATCTGTCTCCATCCAGCTTCTCCCCTCTTATAATCATCCGCACCCCAGTTGATAAGATACACTGCCCCTGCTGTGTGTCCTGGTTAACGTTGTGTTACTGGTGTTGTTTTGTGTTGTTTCCTGACATTGTTTAATGTGTTGTCGATTTGTTTACAAAATAGATAAAACTGTGTCTCCTCAAAGGTTTTCATGGTGTGACACCGGTTTGGAAACAGATAAATCAAACAATCAAATCCTGTTTGTAAAATCCATATTCACAAATCACAGTTTGGGAAACATCCTCTGATCTTGACCCTCGACCAGTGTGAGGAGAAACGACCCAATCAACTTGAATAAGGTCAAACTCTGGAAGTAATGATGCGAGTCATAATCTGACTCTGCTCTGTGACAGAGGAATATAGATGGAAACATCATCAGCTCATGATGACATGAGGACGACCTGGTCTACACAGCAGCTGATGGAGTCGATGATCAAATGCAGCTTTACTCTGGAAAGGACCAGAGGACAGAGGACAGAGGACAGAGGACAGAGGACAGAGGACAGAGGACAGAGGACAGGGGACAGATGACAGATGACAGAGGACAGAGGACAGAGGACAGGGGACAGAGGACAGAGGACAGAGGAAGTCAGATTCTGTTCATACGGTTCACTGATTGATTCACTGCTGGTTTGGATGTTTCTGTGTGATTTGTCTGATTGTATCTTCCTCCATGTGTCGCTCACCCTCTCCTCTTCCTCCCCGGAGCTGTCGACTGACCTGCTCCTGCTCAGCTGCTGCACACAAGCTCCTTCTCCCCCCCCCCCCGACCCCCCCTGCACACTGACTGCTTCACCTTCAGTCTGAGTGAAGGGGGGGGGGGGGGGGGAAGAAGAGGTAAATCTGACGACTTAGCAAGATAGTGTCACTAAATAACAGCACTGACACGGAGAGGAGGGTGCGCCCGGCGCTCCAGAGGTGAACCTGGGCCGGGAGGAATGTTGGCTGCAGATGAAAGCTGCTGGAGGCCGGGATGTGTAATAACTCTCCACACAGCGACCTGCTGGTGGAGCAAGCTCCTGGAGGCAGGCGAGGAGGAACCAGAGGAACAAGCCACAACATCTCTCACGCTGTGTGTGGGTCTGTGTGTGTGTGTCTGTGTGTGTCTGTCTGTGTCTGTCTGTGTGTGTCTGTCTTCCTCTCGTTGTCAACAAGTTCCAATCCTCATCATCTGTATTTTTTTCCATTGGCTCGACAAACGTTGGGTTGTCCAAATTGTGTAACTGAATATTGATGGTGATCTTTGATGGTGATCTTTCATATTTTGATCATTTTAAGGGATAATACAGATTTTCTCAACTTATCTTAATGTGTGTGTGTGTGTGTGTGTGTGTGTGTGTGTGTGTGTGTGTGTGTGTGTGTGTGTGTGTGTGTGTGTGTGTGTGTGTGTGTGTGTGTGTGTGTGTTTGTGTGAGTGACAGCAGAGTCTTCAAAGAGCAGATTAGTGGAGCCAGCGCCTCGGGCCTCAGGATCTATAAAAGCTTGTGTGGTGGAGGAGGACAAGTGTCAGATCGGTTTCACCTTCCAAAACAAATACTCCAATAAAAGTCTGACGTTAAAAACCTTCCTCAAAAATAAATATCATCATGTATAATGTATAAATTCACTGTCCATGACCGTTTTATTCTGCCACTGGAGCGTTAACTCATATTTTACTTTAACTGCCCCTAATTAGAATTTATGATACAACCATTAAATAAATGGTTTTACTGGGACTGTGAATGCGGAGCACGTTTTTAAATTAATTGTTTTTTTATTCATTTCAATTATAACTTATCATTATTATTATTATAATTATATTACATTCGACAACTGTTATTTTCAACACTGTCATTTATGATCTGCTCAGTGGCCTGTGACTGACAGATGAATAAACTCATGTGCGAACAGATTATCTACATTATGTATTATTATGCGCATTGTGTTAACACGTTTTAAATGTTTCATTAAGTGTTTCACTCGCAGTGTTTGTACTTTAATTTTAACGGTTTAAACCTGGAGGTTCCTCAGGATCATTAAAGGAGGAAAAACCTCTTTGGGTCTGATTTAATACTTTTACCTTCTTTGTGAAACGTGACTCAAACCTTTTATTTTATTTTTCGAAGGAGCCACGAATCAAGAAAGTTCTGAATTTGTAGTTTAATCTGAATAAATGAATATTAGTTATTTTTCTCCACTGAAAACTGAAGTGGAGTGAAGAAGGAAAATACTTACAGTAGCCAACATGTACATGTACAAGGAAGTAAGAGCTTTAGATATTTTCCAGATGTGACCCAACATCATTGTTCCTCGTTAGACATTATTTAATGTTTTATTTTGTATTTTCATTTTATGTAGTGATGCTTCGCTGCGTTGATTCAGAAATCTACGTCACTAAAATGAACTCGTCATATGAACAGACTCATTTACACTGAAGCTGAGCGATAAATGAAAACTATAATTATTTGGTTATTAGAGTTTTAGAGTTTAATACGAAAGAAGACGCTTTGATTTCTACAATAAAATATCAAGTCTATAGTTTTCTTTCAAGAGGCTGTTTGCTCGTGCGCGTGGAAACTCTCATGATCCTAATCGAAATTCTCTGATTCGTTCTGAGCCTGAAGAGACACCCTCTCTGATTCACAAAAGATGTTTGTGAATCAGATTCTTGTGTTTAATAAATCTGATCCGCATGAGACGGTCTCAGTTTATAAAGTCAATGTGCTGACGTATTTGTTTTTATTCTATTTTTGCGTGTGGCCTCATTTTTAAAAGGCCACAATTCTTTTTTTAAATAGAAACGATGCATCAGATTATTTTAAATGTTCCTTTTTATTTTATTTAATTATTATACATATTATATGTGATGCAGCAAATGTTGGATTAAAAGGCCCCAAATGTTCACTTCCTCACAGACGATGCTAAATGATTTTAATTGTAACATAACTAATAACATGTCTGATATTATTTTAAATCGAGTTTCTTACTTTGAACAAACTACACGAACCCATCGAATGAACTGCTCGTTGAAATGTATTTTACTCTAACAGATGATATTAGTGACGAGTCTCCGGTCCAGGTCCGGGTCCGTCCCGCTCGGACCCTCCACGAGCCGGGTTAGGGTTCGGGTTAGGGTTCCGTCCTGTGCAAGTTGAGATTTGCGTGACACGGTGCGTGGCTGCAGCCAATGAGCTTCTCTGTGCGTGACGCGAGGAGGAGGCAGAGGATGGTGGAGCTGCACGAGGAGGACGTGCACACACAGAGAGAGAGGGAGCAGCTCCGGGACCCGCTGGCTTTAAAGCTTCATTCTGTTGATTGTGTGTCACAAGTGTTGTTGTGTGTTTCCTCCCGCGCACATTGAAGTGTCGGCTGCTCCGTGCGTCCTTGGGTTTGGCACCGCGCGCCCTGGAGCCTCCGGCCGGGATGTAGCGGAGGACCGACCCGCAGACAGCAGCTCCTCTTCCCGCAGACAGCAGCTCCTCTTCCCACAGACAGCAGCTCCTCTTCCCGCAGAGAGAGACCGGAAGTGTGTGACCGTTCTGCAGAAGCCTCCTGCCCGGTACACGCTGGGTCTCCCGGTGATGCCCCGGTCCCGGAGCTCCTAGCGGCCTCATGATGACCATGAGTTCCATGCCGGACTCCCTGGTGCCGGCCGACCCGAGCAAGTCCGCCTTCCTGGAGTTCGGGGGGGGCCACGGCTTCCCGGGCCACCAGCACCCCCCCCCCGGCCTGTCCCACTACCCTGTGCACGCACTTCAGCACGAGGGGCCCTTCTCCTCCGGGGCCTCCTCGTACGGCCGCCCGCTGGGCTACCCGCCGTACCACGGCCCCGTGGGCGAGCTGCACCCGGGGGCCTACCTGCCCTACCAGCACGGGGGGCACGCCGGCACGCTGGGCCTCACCCGGCTGGAGGATGGAGGTGGGTGGTACACATTGAAAAAGAAAAGGCATAAAAATAACATGGGGAAGTGATTGCTCTATTGCATTAATAATGTATCTAATATATATAATATAATATATTTAACACCTGGATCTCAGCCAAATATTCATAATCATAATCGTGTTCATCCTGTGGCTGATTGGAGCAGATCTGATATAAAAGAAAGGGAAACGAAATAATGAAATAATCATGATCAGTGTGTTTAATTAGTTTATTATTATTTGAGTTATTGAACTTGAGTCTGAAGACAGAACGAGTCTCTGCTCGGAGACGCAGGGAGGGGGGGGATAAAGAAGAGAACCTCCTCCACAGATGAGTCCAACGGCCTGAGCTCATGAGGATCCACCACAGGTTCGCCTCAGTAAACTCTGGTTGAGCTGAAGATGAGTTTAAGGCCTGAACCAGAACCCGAGTCCCCACAAGAAGCAGCCGGGCCCGGGCTGTGGTGACCCGCAGGCCCCCCCCTCCTCCCAGCCGCCGGGTCTCTGCTGCCTGCAGCAGGGCCTGGAACCGTTATAATAATTATAGTTATAATAAATGTCACTGTCACTTTCCACTAAATGATTCTTCACTGCACTGAACTGAAATCTTCACATATATATTAATATCCCAGGTTCCTTCTGATCCTTTCAAATCAGGACATGTGTGAAAATAGAATTTCTTTTATAATTTAATTATAATTATAATAAATTTTTATAAAAATATATATTCAGTTTAAAATACAGTTAATTATAACTTCTATGAAATGTTGCAATAAAAAAACTTTAAAATCCCATTAAACATAAAAAAACAAAATTTTATGAACATATGACTATACTAATAAATATAACATTTATTGGATCCACTAATATATTTAAAATAAGAACCAAAATGTCTCAGATATTTCAAATATTTAGTTCAGAGCCTCTGATCAGTTGAACCCATGAAGCTGAAGAGGCGGTTTGACAATTATCACGATGTTAATTAATTACTCAGATCAAATCCTAATGCTCCTATAAGTCTCCATTCATACTCATAGTTACAGAAATACTTGACTCCAGCCAAGTTTCACACATATTCTTTGGTTATGTCTTTCTATGCAAACACAATTTACTTCATCCACATGTTGTTTTAGTTTCTCCTCAATCTTTTGACTTTTCTAGAAACTTTTATGTCTTGACTTTGTCAGATTAATACAATTTAACCAAACCAAAAATGACAAATAATTAAGTTTATCCACACTAAGTCATTTCATCCCAGCTTCGTTTTTTGTAGGACTGTAAATCAGTTTTGTTCACAATGTTAAAAATATTTTTTATAGACAAATATCAATTTCAGCAACAAATCTGCACTTTCATCTAATTTTCTCAACCTGTCTTCACGTGAGATATTAAATAATTTCACTATATATAAAACAGATGAATGACTCCAGCTCAACAATCACGTAAAATAATTTTGTCCCAACTACATTTCAAAAATTGTCCCAATCCTTTGAATCTGATTTATACTCGTATTGTATTTACATGATATAATCACTTTATATTATATCATGTTAAAAAGTTATTTCAGAAGATGTTTTACGCCCAAACATCAGCATCAGCAACAAATCCACTTCCTGTTGATTTATAAACTGAGTCTTAAATCAGCTCAGAAACAATTGAAGAAGAAGAAAAAGGTATTTTTCATTATTATTATCATTATATTATCACACAAACATCAGGGAATTTTGTGGAATTTCAATCAAAAACTCAGTCAAATTTAATCATAACTGTTCAAGTGGAACATTCACAGCCACTTTAGTTCTAGTTTCTGAAGTGGAGGTTATTTTCCTCGTGTTCCCGTGCCTTTAGTTTCTCGGGCTCCTGCGTCTGAGAGCCGGAGCTCAGTTACACGACGGGATCGTCTTGTGGGGCCTCCGCTCGTCCACAGCTGTTCTCTGCTGCCACTGCCGGCGATGAGCTCATGTCATAACAACCATCAGTGTGGGCCAACACGCTCAGTTGCATCGGTTTCCTGAAAATGAAAAAAGGAAGAAGCTGACGAGAAGCCGTGTCGTCTGAGTCGCATGTTTGACTGAAAAACTCCAAACTCACTGCAGAGGACAAAGAGCTTTTACCTTCTAACCTTCATCCCATTGTCATACGTGTTGTGTACTGCAGTGGACAAGTCGTATCATTGTACTTTGCTGTATGAACATTCCTGTGTGTAAACAACTTATTTCTCCCCGAGTTGATGACAGCTTGGATTCATAAATCATCCACAAACACAAGTTCTCATTTCACTAAACTTAATTATTTATCGTCCACACCTTTTGGACGATGGAGTTCATGAGGGATAAAGTGTAAGAACTTTGATTGGAGCTCGTCTGCGAAGTCCCCCCCCCCCCGGTTGACCTTGTGTCCCCAGAGGACTGACCTTGTGTTGTCTCTCGTCTCCAGAGCAGGACAAGCCCACGACGGTGATCGAGAACGGCGAGGTGCGGCTGAACGGGAAGGGGAAGAAGATCCGGAAGCCTCGGACCATCTACTCCAGCCTCCAGCTGCAGGCGCTCAACCAGCGCTTCCAGCAAACCCAGTACCTCGCCCTGCCCGAGCGGGCCGACCTGGCCGCCAAGCTGGGCCTGACGCAGACTCAGGTACCATGGAGGAGCACACACAGACACACACACACACACACACACACACACACACACACACACACACACACAGACACACACAATAAGACCACATCTGCACTGTCACTTCATGTTTCTGACTTCTAGAAACACAGAAAGACGGAAAATCAGATTAAAGCCGGAAGAAAAATAATGATTTAAATACCAGGTATTTTATGTGAAGATAAAAACACATGTGATGATGACAAACGGAAATATTTCTAATGTGAACAAAGGTTTGGCTAATTTTTCTAATTGAGGGTGTGTTTGGTTCACCTCACCCTATTTCCAAAGTACAGATGAGACACACGAGGGAGTTTCCTGATCGATTGTTTAATCATTATCATTTTATCATCTGACAACAGATCTGAGTTTGGCTCTTTTGATTGAAAATACACAAAAAGTGAATTAGATTTGGATTTAATCCAAAATCCAAATGTCTGCAACAGTTTCCTTTGGACTGAAGCTTTTCTCTGCCGGTGAAAAGGGACCAAAGGAAAAGAATAAGAATAAAAGTCCCAACAGGCGCTGGTGCATTCCTGCTCACAGGTGTCACACATTTGCCTCCATGTGTAATTAGATACTGACATTTTCCCCGATAGCCTGTTATTAAATATCTCGTGAAATGTCATCGCGTGTTTGTCATCTGATAAATCGTAAAAGAGAAAAGAAAAGAAACCGATGACAACACAACCATGAATGCAAATCTCAAATTCAAAAGGATAAGAGTTTGTTTGTGTAAGTGTGTGTGTGTGCGTGCGTGCGTGCGTGCGTGCGTGCGTGCGTGCGTGCGTGTGTGTGTGTGTGCGTGCGTGTGTGTGTGTGTGTGTGTGTGTGTGTGTGTGTGTGTGTGTGTGTGTGTGTGTGTGTGTGTGTGTGTGTGTAAGCGTGTGTGTGTGTGTGTAAGCGTGTGTGTGTGTGTAAGCGTGTGTGTCAGGAAAATAAAAGGCTAATGGCGGCCATTTTGTCCCACGTCGTTGAGTGGACGTTTGAAATGTAACAAGAATCCAAACTTCTGTAATTCACCAGAAATCATCAGATTTTACTCTGATGATTTCTTCTCTCATTAATCTGTGAATTCTGGGAACTTCCCTGATGACCACGATCTAAATTAATATTACACTTTAATATGTTTACTTCACTTTGAGCCTAAAATGTATTTTTCTTCTTCTGTTCCATCCCATGAACGACAAAACTGTTTAAAACCGTTTCAACCTTAATATACTACTAATAACAATACTTCTAATAATAATACTACTAATACAACTACTAATACTACTACTACTAATAATAATAATAAAAATACTACTACTAGTAATAATAATACTAATTGTAACCCACCATTATTAAATATAAGCAGATTGTATCATTATAAACACAAATTACAACCGTTTCAACCAGTTAGTTTGGGAAAATAAACTTTATTCTTTAATTAGCGTTTAATTAACCGTTCACCTACTAGAACAGTCTAGACAAAACTACTTTAAATTAGCCTGATTTAAATCAAGGCTGCAGCCGTTTATTTTATAAATTAATCTCAAGCCAAAGAATAATGTTACATTAAATACAAATAAAGAAAATTAAAGTTTCATCTTTAGCTGAAGTTAACTGTGACTTTCAACTCAACTTCTTAGCTTTTTTCAACAAATTGATACAAATACAAAAACACTTTGAAAAATTACGCATTTCTAGTTTTATACAGTTTAATACAACAATAAGAAAAAGGTTCAATTTCCTCTGACTCATTATGAACAGAAACGGGAACATTAGAAACTGGGACCAGATCATATTTGAAAAATCACCAACCAGGTGTGAGCAGGTGTCCCACCGAGGAAACTTTATATCAGAGTGTTTGGGAAAAACCTCAAGTGAAATATGACACGTGTGTGAGTGTGTGTGTGTGTGTGTGTGTGTGTGCGTGTGCGTGTGCAGCTGATGTCATCACATGAACTGTCCTAATCCAGAATGAATTAACCGCAGCAGCTCTGTTGACACTGGGACTAAGAGATGATCCGTTCATTTGTCTTTACTTGAATGTGGTCGCTAACGTCACGTGCACGCTGCTGACTTATTTTTTTTTTCTTCACCTTTTATTCTCTGTTTATTCTGATGTGGTTTCTGGGGGAAAGTTGATTCTGATCTTTACGACACAGTCGAGTATGGAAGGAAACTTTAAATTGAACGAATAAATGTAGTTTTAAGAATTCAGACATAGTTTGTGGATAAAATATCGTCAGTGATTCTTTTAAAAACACTTTTCAGACTAGAGTCAAAAACTTTATCATCAAGATGAGACGTTTTTCTGAGCAGATAAGAAATGTTCTGGTTTGACATTACAAAGTAATTCACATTTACTCCTAAAGTTTCATCACAATGAAAAGTTTCAAGATGTGAGCAGATGAACCACTTCCTGCTCCTGTTGCTGTTGGAAGCTCTGAATGAAGACTCATATTTATTAATCCAATTTGCCTCCATGTGTAATTAGATACTGGCATCTTCCCCGATAGCCTGTTATTAAATATCTCGTGAAATGTCATCGAGTGTCTGTCATCTGATAAATCGTAAAAGAGAAAAGAAAAGAAACCGATGACAACAAAACCATAAATGCAAATCTTAAATTCAAACAATAGGAGTTTGTGTGTGTAAGTTGTGTGTGAGTGTGTGTGTGTGTGTGTGTGTTTATCCTTAAATTCTTGGTTTGTAACAAGTCGGATTTTATTCTTTTAGACTTTTACAGCACATTTATTAAACTGAGTGGATCAAACAAAGACTCATTTGAGACGCTCAGAATCAAAATGTCCTTTTAAGGTGAGAAACATTCTGTTTATTGTGCGAGTTTCTACTTTAGAGTCAGAATAAACTTGATCTAATCTACACAAACACAAGATGGCTGCTCTGTGTCTCCTTGTTGTGCACGTCCTCAGAATTAATCCGATGTACCGAGATGCAATACCCACATAAACATCGGGGGCAGTAGCGAGGCACGTAATCAGCGACAGAAACGATGAAGAGTTTTGAAGACGAGCTGTGGCACCACTTCTAGATTACACACACACAAATTCACACATGTTTGTCTGGAATCAGCCAAACGTTGATCTCCTGAAGATTCGCCATCTTACACATGAAGTACCGAAACTCGAACTTGAACGATAACAGTCGGCACGCAGCTGGTTGCTTAGAAACATGGTGAAACAACAAGTACACAGGGGGAGTACACACACACACACACACACACACACACCATAAGATAGTTATCATATACCACATCTCGATCCTGCCTTGGTGCCATTAGGCCGCCGGCCAACCACAGAGTACTTTCCCTCAAAATCACCAGCGTTCGCAGACGCAGCTGAGAAATGGCACGTAGCACATTTTCCCTGAAACTCTCTCTCACACACACACACACACACACACACACACACACACACACACACACACACACACACACACACACACACACACACACACACACACATTGTACTTCTGAATTAACCTCACAGGACACCACTGACCAAATTTTTGTTTTTGTGTTTTTAAACACAAAAAATATAAATAAACGCACTGCGAATCATGGGAGAATACATTCCCTCACACACACACACACACGCACAGACCCACTCACACAAACACACATACACACACACAAAGATTTTACTTGTGAATTAACCTCACAGGACACCACTGACCACATTTTTTGCTTTTGTGTTTTTAAAAATATGAATACACACACTGGGAATCATGGGAGGATACGTTCCCTCACACACAGACACACACACACACACAGACCCACACACACACACACACACCGGCACCTGGCCTGTGTCTCAGCCCCCCCCCCCCCCCCGATGTTGCTGCCATTAGCTTTGCTCTCAGAGAAGCTGTCAGCTCCGTGTTGCTGCTGGAATATGAAACCAATAATTACAGCAGGATCCTCTGGCTGAAGCTGCATTAGCTTAACGTGCTGCTGACGGACTCGTGGGCTCATCAACTCGCTCGCTGGGAGCTTTCACGTGTTGTGTAGTTATTACACTGACGGCTCTGTGGTTTGGTGGCTGTCACTCTTATGACTTTAGACCAGAGATTAAACAAAGAATCTGTTGACGGGTTTTTCTCTTTCAACTCTGCAGAAACTTGAAGGAATCTGAAGTGCAGTTTACGCTCTGACAGCTTTCAAGTGGCATAATTAAAATGTATTGTCTGCTTGTGAAGCGCTCGTTTAACTTTATGTATTTGCCGCAGTAATAGGCCGTGACTGACGTCAACAGATTCACTGGAACAATAGAGATGAAATGAAATGTCAGATTTCTCTCTGCATGACTTCATCTCTCGCCGGGTGTGAACGTTGCTGTCGTCTGTTGATAACTTGGTGAAAGGGACATTTTTCCGTATATTTAGACTCAATTAAACCGGTGTGGACGTATTTTTTTATAGAATAATATAATCTTCCATAAAACAGTTCAACCGTTTCCATGAATCCACATAAACTCTCAGGGTAATAATTCCCAGGACGGAGAAGAAAACAACTTTAGCGCCAAATCTGTTTGCTGGTATTTTTCTCTCTTTCTCTTCTCCGTCGTTCTCCAGAGTTTCTCTCTCTTTACAGCTCATTTAAAACCTGTTTAAGACAAAGTCTTGTTCGCTGACTTTGTGTTATTACTCATGATTCATTTGTTCCTGCTCAGCCGACAGCTTTGCCCTTGAGGCAGATTTGTGTAATTTGATGCTCAATTTGCGAGCACGCTGGAAACAGAGAACATGCCAATCACACTGACACCAACAGACCTGAGTCATGTGACCACGAGAGAGACGCTGCTACACTCAGCTCCATCGTTTTATAGCTTATCTACACTCGACTATTTCAGCTTCACAGGTTTATAACCATATAAATGTCCTGACACTTAGAATCAGCAACAGAAAACCTCGAACCCAGACTATGGGATTTATTTAAAACACTAATAATATGCTGTAAAACCAGCAGGAAGTCCCCCCCGCTGGAAGTCCCGATCCTGGCACAAAGGTTGTAAAAGACCTCGACTCCCGAGGCCAGGTTACCCAGAATGCAGCAGGAGACAAAGAGCAGGGACACGTGCAGCTGTAACGTTAGGTTCAGAGGCTTCAGGGGTGGAGACATGCAGCCGTCAGACCACAACAACCAATCTAGAACCATCTCAAACCATCTCAACCAATCTAGAACGTTCTAGAACCATCTCAAACCATCTACAACCATCTCAGACCATCTCAACCAAATCTCAACCATCTCAACCAGTCTCAAACCAACAATCTACATTTCTGCTTTCTTGATAGTTTGATTCAGCCTGAGAAATACTGATTTCCTCATGTACTTTATATCACACCGCATGCATTGTGTTAGCATGCATTGTGTAGAGGAGCACTGCAGCGCTGCAGACGTGTGCGGTGTCAGGAGGCCGTGATGTCATCAGCTTTATGAAGCGTTTTGGTATTTCTGTGTGTAACCGTGAGGTCGTTATGCTGTAACATTTTATGATCCACAGTTTGTCTGTACATCTCATTATTACCTAATTGTAGGTTATTTGACTGCGCTAGCTTTCTCCAAGGTTTCTCCTGCTCTGCAGTCGAGAGAAGCCTCGTCACACTTCATCGTAGTTTTGTTTTCCATAGTTTTAATATTTTAAATATTCATTCATGTCCCTGCAGTGTTAGAAACTGGATTAGTTTTATCATACTGATCTGTTTCCTTTTCCTCGTCCCTCAGGTGAAAATATGGTTCCAGAACAAACGATCTAAATACAAGAAGATCATGAAGAACGGCCCCTGCGGCCCTGAGGGAGACCACCTCGCCCCCCCACAGCCGTCCTCGTCCTCGCCCTGCTCCATGTGGGACAACAGCATGGTGGCCAAAGGTGCACCGGTGCATTCTGGGGGATATATGAACAATTTTGGACTCTGGTACCCTGCACACCAGCAGGACTCCATGCCAAGGACTCAGATGATGTGACAGACAGGAAGCAGCGCGAGACACTTCCAGGACAAATGATGGATTAACGCCCGACTGGAGCAGTTCAGCACACGGACATGTTTAGAGTGTGAGCCGCTCGGGAGGCATGAATCCACGGGTTGTTACCAGATACTGTGTGTGAGGGGGAAATGGATCAATCAGATAATATTCTAACATATAAACAACCTTTAAAGTAATAAGTTGTAAAATATATCTTTAAATTAAAAAATTCATGAATTATTTGGTGGATATAAATACCTCTGAGGCTGAAAATGGCCTTTTCAAACTAAAACAACCTCTGTCCATATTAACAGTCATTAAAACACATGTCACATGACCACTCACGTACACTGGGCGTGCACGTACAGGTATAAACAGTAAAGAGAATAAGCAGCTGTATCTCTGTAAAATACAGAGTTTGACTGAGCAGCTGTTTGCAGAGACACAGGCTCAGAACCTGCTTCTTCAGGAAGGAGGTCACGTGATGACCAATCATCAAAGGCGTGACCCGTGTTTCTGCTCGTCCAGAATCGAACACAGATTCAAACTTCTCTGTTTCAGCGTCTCTGAATCTCCGGAGTTTGACCATCAGGTGAATCTGTATCAGAGTCGATGTGTTTTGTTTTCAGGTGAAAACATAGTCGTGTGGATGAAGCTCGGTTCGTATCGACTTGAGCTGAAGAACTAAAAACACAACCGACAAATTCAATTTAACATGAAAAACCTAGATTTTTTTATTCCATCTTTAGTTGCAGATCTTTTAAACACTCAGTTGGTTTGTTTCTGCCTCCAGAGCCGCTCCAGACATTCTGGTTGAAGCCGTGACTCAAAGCTGACATTTCCACATGTGGATATTTCAGGTTACATTTCCTCTGTGTTTTCTCTCTGTTACAGTCGATCAGACAGTTTTGGGTTTTCAGGGTTTTCTTCTTGCAGCAGTGGTTCTTCACTGAACTTCACGGATTCAAAGAACCATGCGGTTTGCAAACGCTAAAAACAGATCAAATTAAATAACAAACAAAATTCAATTCTCACCATTGTGTGTGTTCTATAAATCTGACGGGGGTTTGTGTGGTACAATTATGGTTCAAGCCTGTAAAGAGGCATTATGAAAGAAATGATTGCAACACTTTTATGATTCTTATAAAGCCCTTTTAAAGTTTGTATGGTAAATACGCACTGAACGAACACAGCTACTTTAATGTATTATTGAGTCTTAATTGAGTCAAATTATATATAAATATATAATGTATTTTGTCATTATAATAAAAAATTATAGAATTTAAAATAAGATCAAACCAAAAAGAATATTCCAGACATTTATTTGAAATCCTCCATGTGCTGATTTTGTGGTTTTCAGAATTTAAATAATTGACTAATTTAGAATTCCGCCGTCTCGTGTTCAGTTCTGTCCCCGACACTCGTCTCTGAGCTAAAGACAGAAGACATTCGTCTCTGAGCTGGAGACAGAAGACACTCGTCTCTGAGCTGGAGACAGAAGACATTCGTCTCTGAGCTGGAAACAGAAGACACTCGTCTCTGAGCTGGAGACAGAAGACACTCGTCTCTGAGCTGGAGACAGAAGACACACAGTTCAGACACATGGACTAATGGACTTTTAATGATTGATGTCAATTTTTAAATTTCAGTCAGACCTGCCACAGGAAACAAAACTATTTTATAATATATTGACTCTTGTCTGGCTGTGCTTATTTGAAATAAACCCAGTTATTATTGCCACTCTCTTTGATTTGGTTTATTCAACTTAAATAACAACATAGCTTGTAATTAGTTTTCACATCTTTATCCTCAAACAGATCAAAAACATTTCATTCAGACGTTTTCCTCTAAAACAACATCTTCCCTCAGTCCGTGTGAACCCAAGTGGCCTCGAGCCGCTTTCTCTAGAGTCGTAAATCAGAGGACGCGGGTCACATCTGGAAAAGCATAAAAGAGTCGTCAGAAATCGTCAATGATTTTATAAAATGACCACGTCAATTAAAGGTAATTCAGGACACAGCTTGTTAAATAAAGCTTTCACTCTGACGCTGTAATTATCTGTAATTGTCAGTCAAGGGAATCAGCCGTTGCCTCAGGCCCGAGGAGAAGGATTGGATTACATCAAACTGGATTAGAGGAGGCTAATCCTGACACAAGATTAATTTGCTCCATGAGTATTACAATAATGATGAATAATATTTAATACATTGCTCTTTAAAAGTGTCTTTTGTTTTGTGTGTGTGCATCTTAAAAGGGGATCAAATCCTCCACTGAGCAGAACTAGACTTTTAAACTCTTTGATCAAACTAAAGCTTGTGACACATCTTCGGTGAATGAACACAACGTTATGACCAATAAGTTTAAATACAATCAACAGAAGTAATAAATCTAATGTCTGGACACAAACAACCTTCATCAAACGACGTCAGCGTCACCATTTGTAATTTGATTTAGTGAATTTATCCAAAGTTTTATTTGAGAAGTTATTAAAGTTTGTGTGAGATCGAGAGGAAACATAAGGCCGGGAGGTGACCGGTGAGTAAATCTGTTTTATCAATAAATCGACACAGTCCATGTTTCTATGAAGGAATTAAGGTGAAGAAGGAACAATTACAACAAATAATATTCTTATCTAAATAAATAAACGCACATATAGCAAATAAATTATATATATATGTGTTGTATACACCACACATCCCTCCCACTGATATGTTGAATTGACTTCATTTCATCAGGAAGTACATTTCAAGTCTGAAGAGTTCAGAGCTGAATGAGACGGATTCTGGAGTCGATGGAGAAAACATTCACCTGGTTCAGTTTTCATGTTTGACGTGATGACCTTTAACCTCTGTGATCTCATTATTTCTACTTTAAATTAAACCGTTCTCTTGTTCCTTAGAAACTGTTATAATTATTTGTGTTTGCAGATTTTCTTTAGTCGTTTTCTCTTCTGCTGAAGATCAAACCTGGGAACTTTCCAGGCTCCTTCAGTCTGTAACAGCAGAAGCATTGTGCCGCCTCGGGCAAAGTTCACACAAGTTTTATGGAATATTTTCTTCACAGACGCGTTGTGATGAACTAATGAAGCGATGGGAGCCCTTCGGGGGGGCAGGCAACACAAACCCAAACCGTCTGCACAAAGGAGACGAGGAGGAAACGAGGAACAACGAGAAAGACAAAGACAAGGTTCTCACACAAAGAGAAGAGACGTTTCAACACAACGGTTCAAAACCATTTACTGAGAATTGCTCTTCACTGTCTCTAGTGGTGTCAGTGAGTTTATAATGTTTGTTACACAGACTGAATTATTTGACAATAGTTGTGTTATAGTTTGACAAAATTCATCTGCTCAAAACTGGGAGATAAAGGTTTTTAACGGCCTGAGAGTCGCTGAGGGAAAACAGGTTGAACGCACCTTATTAGTTTCACCAGTACAGACCAGTATATAAAGTACAGAACAGGGGATGAGCCCAGTAACAGTAAAAACTATAAAATCACTTTTATTCCTGAAGATAAAGAGTGTTCATGAACTTTGTAATATTTACAACATCCAGCTGAGAGCAGACGTGAATTATAAAAAGACTCATGATCTGTGAGTCTATGTTTCTAAAATAATAGATTCTGAACGAGTAGATCACTGCTCATGAAAACTAAAACCAAATAAAAGCCGAGCGTGTGGAAAAAAAACATAAAACCAGAGACTTGCTACTGGGCAGATGACATCATGTGACGTCCTGCAGAGAGAGAGAGGGGGGGGGGAGAGAGAGAGAGCTAGAGAGAGCTAGAGAGAGAGAGAGAGAGAGAGAGAGAGAGAGAGAGAGAGAGAGACATTAATTAAAACAAGCCATGAGCAGCAGGGGTCATGTTAAATTTGCTGTTAAACTTGAGTCCTGCAGCGCGGAAACACACACATTCAAGTTTTAAGTGCAACTGAGGTACTGCAGAGTGTGTGTCTGTGTGTGTGTGTGTGTCTGTGTCTGTGTGTGTGTGTGGGAACAACACTGCCACTATACGAGTGATATCAGACGTTCTTCTTATTCCACATCCAGCTACTAAAGGATTTCACATGATCAGCTCCAGTGAATCATACAAAGACTCATGAGTCACTACATGTTGGAGCCATGTTGTATGTTAACATGTTGTATGTTGTCATGTGTGTGGTAACATGTTTCTATACAAACACCCTGCAGGAACAAATATATTTAGTTGTTACTTTTATTAGTTTCTAACTTCTTTCAAGACCTTCAGTTGAAACACAATGGAAACTCAAACAAACGGTATCGGCCTGTGAGAGCAGATTGGTGCCGTGTGTGTGTGTGTGTGTGTGTGTGGGGGGGGGGGGTCGTGGCTGCAGGCTGGGAAAAGGAAGGTAATGTCAGCTCAGAATCTTTCATCACACGGTCGTAAACTGTTCCTCGGCGCTCAGCTTGCAGCAGCTGATGTCATCGCCTCGTCTCGCCCACGAGGCGCTGCGGCGGCGGCGTAGCCCCGCCCCCTGAGCTCACCTTCACGTCTCATGGTGATAGAGAGGAGCGTTTGGTTTGTGCACATGCTCGGTTGGAGGGGAGGAAGTAACGTGCAGCGTGGTTAGTGTTAGTTCCTCTGCTGTCTGGTGAGATCCTGGTTATCATGTGCTACCGGCAGAACGTCACGGCGGCTGCGTGCTGAGCCGGTCGCTACAGGCCCAGCGGCGTCTCGGGACGTTCACACACATTCTTCTGTGACACCTGGAAGCTGAGGGCTCAGCGCAGGAAGCTCAGCGCCTGAACACACATGGAAGGTGTCCTCCTGGATCTGTGGGGCCACGCCCTCATGCCTGTGGGGCCACGCCCTCACACCGAGCCTCAGAACACCATGTGGGTTTGATCCATGTACCAAGGAACCACGAGGAGGAATCTACAACTGTGTGGTCTGAGCTAACGCAGTCAGTAGGGTTGTGTTTCCACAGTTGTGTCATCAGAGGTGTGTGTCATTATGCAGTTATACATATACAGTCTATGGCAGTTACACAGCAGAAAAAGATTCCATCCATCATCTTTAAGACAGACCTCCAGTGGATCACAGGGTGAACCTTCAGACGTGGACTGAACGTTCCTCTGGTTCCTCTGGAACATCTCCTCCAGAGGAGTACTCTGGAGGAGATGTTCAGATGAGTTCCTCCAGTCGGTCCCGTGGTCTCAGGTCCACAGAACGTCCTCAGAACTGAGCGGCTCCACCTGAACGCTACAGACACGTCTGTTGTTACTGTGAACGAGTTCGATGAAGAATCTCCGGCTGGGATGCTCGTGTGTGAAAGAGAAACTCGAAGATTCTGAAGAGTTAATGTCTGTTTTCAGATGCAGAGGTGTAAAAAGTACTGAAATATTGTACTCAAGTAAAAGTACCTTTACTTTGATGAAATTTTACTTAAGTACAAGTAAAAGTACCCATCTAAATATCTACTCAAGTAAAAGTAAAACGTAGTTCATTTAAAATGTACTTTAAGTAAAAGTTACTTAGTTACTTCCAAAAACTTGATGGGGGTCGCTCCTATACAGTGCAAAAAAGGACAAGGGGTCATAAATCCAATCCAAAAACAGTTATTTTTAATTAAAGGAGAATCTTAACAAATATAAGTACATTAAACATGTCAAACATTTAACATTTAACATGTCAACACAACATTTAAGAACTTTTGGGGGGACATGTCAAGACATGAACCACATGACAGCTAAAATAAAAAGTTGAAATGCCGCTGTCCCACTTTTTTTTTTTTTACTTTTGGTTAAACTTTTGTCCACCTTTAGAGCACTAGTCTACAAACTTCTTGCAGAGATGCCACAGGTTTTCTTCATCTGCTCTAATCTCAACTGGCGGAAAGTTCGATGCTTCCGCTTGTTGGTCGTCCGCAATATCATCCTTCTCTACCTCTCGTGACATCGACTCCATCATCCACTCGATGCAGCATCTACCACCAGTGTTGTGCAAGTTCACACCTGTCATGAACTAGTTCCAAGTTCAGTTCATACAAGTAAACATGAATAGTTCACGTTCATAGTTCACCATTTAAATTCAGAACTAGTTCATAGTTCAGTTCATTTTATAGTTTTAAGGTGGAAAGTGAGAATGAAAGACTTAACTTGTTTTTTAAAGAAAACTTTATCCATCACTACCCCTTGCCTTAAACTGTACTTCATATGTATCAATTACTAAAATAAATGTTTTTAATTATTTTGTTTTATTATTGCTAATTTTCTCTGTTAATATATTCATACCCTGCAAACAAAAGGCACAACAAATCAAAGTTTTGATACATTTATTTTGAAATGGTGTCTTTTATTTTGAAAAGGCACTTCCTGAATAATACGGAAAAGATCGCTACTGGCAGGTGTGCCTCGCGCACAACACTGTCTACTACTTCAGTGAGAATTGCCTTGAACTGTTTTTTTTTTACTCAGTAACGGATGTAATTTCCAATGTAGCGAAGTACAATACTCCAGTCAAAATCTACTTAAGTAAAAGTAAAATGGGTATCACACTTCTCAGCCTCCCTGGTAAAGTCTACTCCAAGGTGCTGGAAAGGAGGGTTCGGCCGATCGTCGAACCTCAGATTGAAGAGGAACAATGCGGTTTTCGCCCCGGACGTGGAACTACGGACCAGCTCTTCATTCTCGCAAGGATCCTGGAGGGGGCCTGGGAGTATGCCCATCCGGTCCACTTGTGTTTTGTGGATCTGGAGAAGGCGTATGACCGGGTCCCCCGGGAGAAACTGTGGGAGGTGCTGCGGGAGTATGGGGTAAGGGGGTCTCTCCTCAGGGCCATCCAATCCCTGTACTCCCAAAGCGAGAGCTGTGTTCGGGTCCTCGGCAGCCAGTCAGTTTCGTTCTCAGTGGGTGCTGGTCTCCGCCAGGGCTGCGCCTTGTCACCAATCCTGTTTGTGATATACATGGACAGGATATCGAGGCGTAGTCGTGGTGGGGAGGGGTTGCAGTTCGGTGGTCTGAGGATCTCGTCACTGCTTTTTGCGGATGATGTGGTCCTCATTGGATCATCGGCTTGTGACCTTCAGCACTCACTGGATCGGCTGGCGGCCGAGTGTGAAGCGGCTGGGATGAGGATCAGCACCACTAAATCTGAGGCCATGACTCTTAGCAGGAAACCGATGGATTGCTTACTCCGGGTAGGAAATGAGTCCTTAGCCCAAGTGAAGGAGTTCAAGTACCTCGGGGTCTTGTTCGCGAGTGAGGGTACTATGGAGCGTGAGATTGGCCGGAGAATCGGAGCAGCGGGGGCGGTATTGCGTTCGCGTTACCGCACCGTTGTAACGAAAAGAGAGCTGAGCCGCAAGGCAAAGCTCTCGATCTACCGGTCGATCTTCGTTCCTATCCTCACCTATGGTCATGAGGGCTGGGTGATGACCGAAAAGGACGAGATCGCGGGTTTTCTCAGAAGGGTGGCTGGCGTCTCCCTTAGAGATAGGGTGAGAAGCTCAGTCATCCGTGAGGGACTCGGATTAGAGCCGCTGCTCCTTTACTTAGAAAGGAGTCAGCTGAGGTGGTTCGGGCATCTGGTAAGGATGCCCACTGGGCGCCTCCCTTGGGAGGTGTTTCAGGCACGTCCAGTGGGGAGGAGACCTCGGGGAAGACCCAGGAGTAGGTGGAGAGATTATATCTCAACACTGGCCTGGGAACGCCTCGGGATCCCCCCGTCAGAGCTGGTCAATGTGGCCCGGGAAAGGGAAGTCTGGGGCCCCCTGCTTGAGCTGCTCCCCCCGCGACCCCACCCCGGATAAGCGGATGAAGATGAGATGAGAGAGATGAAAGTAAAATTACCCATTTCAAAAACTACTCGAAAAATTACAAAGTACACAAAAAACTACTCAATTACAGTAACGTGAGTAAATGTAATTCGTTACTTTACACCTCTGTTCAGATGTAATGAGAGAAGATACAGTAAACACACAACATTCAACATAACACACAACATTCAACATCTAACAAAACACGCAACATCCAACAAAACACACAACATTCAACAAACACACAACATGCAGTCAGTGTGAGCTAACATGCTAAGAACAAACCTGGAGCAGGTGAGGTTTGAATCTTCTTCTTCGTTGGTCTCTTGAGGGAACGAGGCCTCGTGGTGGAGAGCTCCCCCTTCTGGACTCTGCAGGCATCACAAGTCAATCACCATCACAGGCTGAACAGATCGATCACAGATCACAGGAAACAGCTGAGAGGCTTTTAAAGCTTTTTAAACTTAAAAGAAATTCAGCATTTTAACATTTTTATCAGGACATTTCATATATATTGTAAATATGTATATACTTACATACATACATAAAAATGTCACTTGTATTTTTTTACAGATTTAATATTCTATTGTTTTGTTGACTGTATTCTATTAAATATTGTGTTACTGTAATTTGGAGCAAGATGGTACAAGACCTTCCTTTGGTATAAATAAAGTCTATCTTATATTATCTTATCTTACATTATATCATCTTATCTAATATTATCATACATTACATTATATTATCTTATATCTCAACCCTCACCTTAAATCTAATGATTTATGTTGACACGTCACAATGTGACTGTTTATACAGACTTAGGTTCCCACAACATGAGCAGTAACTACACACAGACAGACACACACACACACCCTCGTCTCTGTGCGAGCCACATGAAAGCAGCACAGCCTCAGTGTGTGTGTCTGCAGTGTGTTATTAGAATCCAGAGACTCCAGAGTGTCTGCTGCTCCGTCACCTCCCACAACCTCCCAGACACGCACATACACGTGTGCATGTGCGTGTCTGTAAGTTGTGTATCACATATAGACGAGTGCAGCCTGTGTGTGACTCACTGGGACAGACAGGAAAGCACCATCAACTCCTCTGTGTGTGTGTGTGGGGGGGTGTTCACAGGTAAATACACACAGAGACAAACACGTTAGTCAAATAAAGACATTTTATTTTTTGACTCAATTTCTGAAACATAAAATGCTTTTAATGCATAAACTGAACTGCGTAGATTTGCAGTTGACTCTATAAATAAAAGACCTGAGTACAACATGTTAATACAAAATATAAAACTTATTTTTAGACTTTTAAACACAAACTCGTCATCACTTTGTCTCTTCCTGGTTATTTCTGGTCCTCGAACAGGAATTAAAGGGCCACTGCGACATCTTTAAAGATCGGATTATATGTCGTGGAGGATATTTGGAAACAGTCGCACAAACAGTTGCACAAACAGTTGCCCAAACAGTCGCACAACGTAACTGAGAAGTTTGGTTAGTTCTGATATTTACCTTTAGGTTCGGAGGTTGAACATGTTTAACAGAGAACGCTGCCAAGTTGCATTGTGGGAGTTGTAGGATACAGTGTGTTGAAACTCTTATCCTGACCTTTAACTGTAAATAATACAAAAAGAAAAAACAAACAAACCTGTGAAATATAAAATTTCTCATCATTAATGTTATTTTTGGAAACTGTTGGTTTTTATAATCCATGATGAGACTGAGCTGCTGAAAAGTGAATTGTGACAGTTTCATGATAGAATATCTGAGGATTTAAATCCTGAATAACAGATTAATAAATACATCGCATCTTGTAAACATTCACCCAAAAGTTCCTAATAAAACTTAATTCAATCACATAAGTTGTTTTTTATGGCTGAGTCATCGTCCTGTCAACACCGTGATGTCATCACACACACGTCTTCAGATACACACGCAGCAGATGATAATATCTGTTATATAATAAAACTTTTATTAAACTATGTATGCAAACATTGTTCAGTTGTGTTGCTCGCTCCACGATGATGGAGGGAGAATGTTGCCGTGATGATGTAAAAGGTTTTCGTTAATTTACTGTCAGAGGTTCAAGAGAACGACTCATCGCAGGTGTTTGACATAAAAGCTGTCATATTTAAAATATTCAATATACAAAATATTATCTGTGAATTCCGACAAAAGGTGAGTGTGAGCCTCCCTGTCCCTCCTCTGATGTAACGTGTGGTGAGCGTATGGGACGAGGAGCTGACCTGAGATCAGCACTTCCTGTTTCCTGCAGACGAGCCTGTTAAACAACATGCGTGTCAGGTTCTACAGACCCCCCCCCCCCCCCTTCTCAGCCCCGCCCCCCAGGGATCCGTTCACACTGCTCAGCAGCGTCCGGGGGTCAGTACACGGCGCCCATGCTCTGTGTGGTGTTCGCCGCCGTGGAGGGCGTGTGGTGCGTTGGCGCCAGCAGACCCAGGTGGGCGCCCTGCTGCTGGTACCAGTTCTGATGGGAGAACTCCCCCATGTAGGTGGGCGAGGACTCCACAGGGGGGGGCGGGTAGGGAGCCTGCCCCCTGCTGGTCGGCTCCAGCAGTGCGTTACTCTTGATGCCGCTGTTTGTGTTGCTGCTGCTGTTTGTGTTGTTGTTGCTGTTGTTTGTGTTGCTGCTGCTCTCCCACACAGCCGGGGACGGGGGGGAGTTGCACGCCATGGAGTCGCTGGCGTCTGGACTGTGTTCCAGAGCGATCTCCCCGAGTGGGAACTCTCCGTTCTTGTAGAGCTTCTTGAATTTGGAGCGACGGTTCTGGAACCAGATCTTCACCTGAAGAAGAGAAGAAGATCAAAAGTGAAGGTTACAAGAAGGAAGGATTTCCCTCTTTAGCTTCTTTCAGCTCATTGTGTCTGTTTTCATGTAAGGTTGAAGGAGCTCAAAGACAAATGAATATACTTGTATTACTCCTATCATCAATCTAAGGTTTGCTAAGTTTCTCTTTCACACATGAACATGGAGACACGTACGTATTAACTCTTCTGCATGAGATCACATGTCTGAGATTCGTTTCTCAGTTTTGCGTGTGTCAGGCGTTAGAGACTTGTTCCCTGTGAAGCTTCCAGAGAATCTCCGGCTGTTTTCTAACGTGAGGTCGATCGGGACATTATGTGGAGTGTTTACCAGGAGGCAGGAGGGAGGAGCTCCAGAGAACAGAACAGCCCATCTGGAGCAGGTCAGGAGATTATCAGGAGTTCAGAGACATTTTGTTCACTTTCAGCCCCACATGCAAACTATTGTTGTCCCACTTATTTGTCGTGGAACTTCCTTATCAAATCAATTATTAAAATGTTTCTGCCTGAAAACCTTCTCTTTGCTGTTCAAGCGGCAGCTGGTGATATTGATATCTTCAACCTGCACGTGTGCTTCTGTCTAACAAGTGTCAGATAGACGCTGGATTACTGGCAGCTCCTTTGACTGTAATATGATTCTTTAGCTGTGATTTGTATAAACAGCTCTGAACTCATGAGCGCGTGGAGTGACATGACAATCACATGTTTCACCACAAGCCGTCGTGCTCCTGCTTTTGTTTTCTTAAGCACAAAGCGGAGCAATGATTTACAGGAGCAGCGATAAAGCAACCGGTGCAGCGAGCTCCTTCTTTTATCACTTGAGCCAAGATAATTCATGTTGTGGTAAATCATAAAGGCCGGAAGCGCACGGCTGTGTAAACCAGAGCGGCCGAGGCAGAGCGACTTCTGGCAAACGACTGAGTTCAACTGAGTTTACTTTGTCCCATCGTGGTTTTAATTAAAGTTGTTTTTTATTTTTGTATTGCAGTGTATTTAAGTTTAGCTCATTGTTTGGATTTTTGATTGTTGCCTATCATCTACAGTTTATAATAATTATCAAGTGTCTGCCAGTAAGTTGAGAGACTTTATTGATCATAATGTAGGAACTGAAAGTCCATTCTTTCAGCTTCACTTCATTCTTAATGAGTTATTAAATACTTCAGCCTGTTCACACCTCTCCAGGCTTCTCATTGGTCGCTGGTGAGGTTCAGAGAACCAACTCAATCAATCATCAAGTCACACTTCAACATTGTTTTTAATTTTCCTCTGACAGCGGAGACGCCGCCTGATGCCTCTGACACGCGCCAGCACTTTAATCTATCAGCGACACATTTAAAATCGCTTTCATCTTTTCTGATTGAACCGATTAAAGTCCAGCTCGCTGTGGTTCACCTGATGTTCCGAAGCTGTCGCTGCCAAACTGAAGATTCAATGAGTGAAATAACACGCAGGTGACTTCTGTGATTACGTCTCGGATCCTTTGATCTCGCTTTCATCTTTTTTAACTTCAGATCCTATCACTGCCTCGACCTCGACTGACTCTTCAACTGCGTTCAGGACTTCAACCGACGCCTCGACTCAATCAGGACCTCGACTGACTCGGAAAATCTCAGTTCCACTTCTCACTTTCTAAACAGTTTGGTCCTGTAAAGGTGATGTTGATGCTTCCTGTGATGCCCTGTGTCTCTGAACCTCGTGCTCGCTCACCTGCGTCTGGGTCAGGCCCATCTGAGCCGCCAGCTCGGCCCGTTCGGGCAGCGCCAGGTACTGAGCCGTCTGGAACCGCCTCTGCAGCACGGCCAGCTGGTAGCTGGAGTAGATGGTCCGCGGCTTGCGAATCTTCTTGGGCTTCCCGTTGACCATCCGCACCTCCATGTCCGGCTCTTCTTTCACTGCGGGGGGGGAAAAGGGAGAACCATGAAGACCATGAGCCGGGGGGGGGGGGTGAACCATGAAGACCTTGAGCCGGGTCTCCACTCTACTCCTTGTGCTGAGAAGTCGTAGAACCAAAATAACCTCGGCCGCTACAACCCCGACATTTCAAAGAAATTCCGCCAGCACTCTGAACTTATAATTTTGGTCTGAGTGTCTCCCACAGCCGGGGGGGGGGGGGGGGGGGGGAGATTTATAGGAGCTTTTCAAGTCGCCTGAAGGCTTCTCGCAGACTTCCTGCCTCTCAGCTCCTCAGACACTTCTGTTCAGTGTGATCCCTTCAAACTACTTTACTCTAATTCATTTACATTTGATCAGCACCTATACATATATATTTATTTATAAAAATCTGTATTTATATATTCATTTCAACTTAGAGTTTGCAAACAGAAGTACGATTGTGAGGATTTTAGTCATTTATATAATTTAATTGCTACTTTTGCTATAAAAATAACCCTGATTTATGTATTTGAAGTTAAACATTTAGACCTTCGTGCTGGGAGAAGTTTTAATATATAAATTCTATATGATTTATTTAATAAAAGGCAAGACCTTGTGTTTATTGCGAGTTGTGTTGTGTGCTTGTGGACGTGGGGTCTCTAACAGACTCAGGATCATGACCTTAGAGTTTCACAATATTTATTCTCTTTGGCACATGTTTCTTTTCTTGCTGAATAAAATGTGTTTTCATTTTAAAAGGAAGCGCGAGCCGGCGAGATGTTTGTGTGTTTGTTTGCGTGTGTGTTTGTTTGCGTGTGTGTCTGTCAGGGTGTGGCCACCTTGCGTGATAAGGAGCCGTCCTCGGTGGATGATTCAAAGGCCAAGGCTGACTGACGTGTCATGACACCTGATGTGCGTGGCTGAGGGCCAAAGTCCCCTGAGGCCATTTCCAAGAGTCAACTCCCAACTGGAATGTCAAAAGCAGCACACCAGTCTGTCCAGTTTGTTTTCCCTCTGCGGTTTGCACAGAGACACCTTCCAAGCTCGAGAAGGAGCCAAGAGGAAAAAGCTTCTGAACACAGAGCGGCGGCGCTCAAAGGAAAAGTCACAGAGCCAAGCAGTTGACCTCCATGTTCTTATGATTCAATTATAGCAGCAGTGTGTTGGGTTTATAATGACTTTGTGTAAAATTCCCTTTAAGCTCATTAAAGGGACATGAAGTCTCATCAGGTTTTATCCTGTCGCTCATGTTATTGTTCTTATATTTATATTGATATTATCTGTAGAGCTCAAGGACAAAATGTGTGTAAATGACACAATCAGGATAAGTTCAGAGACAATGTGAGGCTAAATTAAAGTTTCTTCACACCGAGCTTCCTTTTCATGAGAAAATAGAAATGAGACAATAATCATCACATTTAAAGTTGAATGTTTTCCTCTTGTTTCCTCAAAGCAAAGTCATTAAACTTTATAGAAACTCGCCTGCAGCGAGTGAGAAGAAAACCAGAACTCTTCATTTACGAGTTCTTCCTCCGGCCAACTCAGACTCTCACTGAGTCTCTGACCTTTTAGACCTGGACCCCACAGATCCACAGATCCACGGAGTTATTACAGCTCAGGGTTAAAGATAAAGTTAGTTAAGTTAGTTAAACTAAGTTTTTCACTCCACTCCAATCTTCCTGAACATTTAATATTTTATAATACTGACAAAAGCAGGTGAAAGTTAAAGTGAACGTTTTTCCAGGTGTTGTTATGGTTACTTTAACAGAAACTTTTTTTTTTTTTTTTAAAGGTCTGTTTGTCTTAATCCTCTGATAATAGGAAGTCAGTTGTTCGTGATTAAAAGAGAATCAGTGGATCATATTAAATAAATTGTTTTTCAAACATCCTGCCTGGATTATTGTTGGTTTGTATTCCTATGAAAACATAAATGTTTGACTAAATCTCATTTTACGCAGCAGCTGTTTGGACTCTCCATGTCCAGATGATCCATATTCATATCGTTCCCATGGAGACACGGGGACGTTGTGGACTCACCTGTCTCGTGCACGTCCCGGCTGAAGGCTCCGTGCTCCCGGTACGCACCGTGCGGGTACGGGTACTCGGCCTTGCCCCCCGGGTACGACCCCCCCCCCAGGCCGAAGTGGTGGTGGTACCCGTACGGGCTCACGTGCTGCGCCGCGTACTGGTGCTGCTGCGCCGGGTAGAAGTCCTGCGAGCCGCCGCTGTAGAAGCCCATGTCCGTGGAGGACGACTCCGGCAGGGTGGGCGACGCCTTCGTGCCGGAGATGGAGGGCTTCTTGTCCTCGAACACAGGGGACGCCTGTCCGTTCATGTCTGTCTGTCTTCTTCTTCTTCTCTCGGGACCTGGATGTCCTCTTCTTCTTCTTCTTCTCTCGGGACCTGTCTTCCTCTTCTTCTTCTTCTTCTTCTCTCGGGACCTGTCTTCCTCTTCTTCTTCTTCTTCTTCTTCTCTCGGGACCTGTCTTCCTCCTCTTCTTCTCTCGGGACCTGTCTTCCTCTTCTTCTTCTCTCAGGACCTGTCCTCTCGCCGGCTGCTGGTCCTAAACTCCCTTCACGCAGCAGCAGCAGCCAGGATGTCCACGGTGGCGGCGCCCAACCCAGCAGCCTGAGCTCCTAATTACAGGGTGTGCCGAGCCGAGCCGAGCCGGGCAGGACTGGGGGGGTGGAAGTCTGCTTCTCATTGGTCCTCCTGCTGGCTCCTGCCTCTGCCCCGGGGCCGAGCCCGGGCTGTGCCGCCTGTCTGGCTCCCTCCTCTCCCCGCAGAAACCTCCATGGAGCCGCTCCTCCTCGGGCCCGGAGCACGGAGTCCGACACTTGGCAACAACCAGGAAACTCCTCCGTCTCTCATACACTTGCACAAAGAGCCTGAGGAAGCGAGACAACATCCCAGAACATCCAGAACATCCAGAACATCCCAGAATATCCACAGAATACCCACAGGCTACAGATCTGAGCCGGACGCGCCGTGCGTAAAGGAGATAAGAGTGTTTACGCTCCCTTTCTAATGCAGATGTGGAGGTGCACAGCTGTCCTCACCCGTGTTGGCAGCTATTTACTGTTAATTAAGGTTTATTTAATTTACCTCTTTACATGTGTTGACACTGGGAAGAGGAGCAGCCCCTTGGGAAACCCCGCAGGCAACTCCAGGGGTTTAAATCACAGCAGATACACAAGTGGTGAAACACGAGCTGCAACTTTCTCACTGGGAAGTAAAGTTAGTAAAGTTGCTTAATCCCAGAAGGGAGAGACAGAAACTCGTCTAATTTAAAGTTTATTTAAATTACATAATCTGGCCACCAGGTGTCACTGCTGAGCCTCCTGGTAACTGCAGTTTTAAACTTGGCTCTTTCGTGATGTGTACGTTCAACAACACACATCAGGAGAATCAGCATCAGGTTTTAGTCCATCACAGACTGTCTCCACCACCCTGAGACCAGATCTGCTTCTCAGGGGTTCTATATTTGTTATTCAATATGTTTTTGCTTGTGTAATATTTTGAGCATTGCTAGAAGAGAGTTGTGACCCAAGCATTGAATTGCCAGCGACTCCTAAATGTAATTGTTGTGTAAGTGACTATAAACTCTTGAATCTGAGATGTTAGAAACCCCCCCCAGATCTGATCATCCAGTGGGGAACCAGCATTTGTGTTAAAAAAGACCAAAACACACAATGTTTAACACAACTGATGACATGTCCCTGACACACACACGAGAGATGTTCACCATCTTCTCAGTTTAAAAGAAAGCACGGTTCAAGTGTTGCAGCAAACTCAAGAGCACATTTTGTCTTTTTTAATCAAAGTGTTACTTCAGTTAAAATGACTGTACAATGATTTTACATGAAGCCTCAGCTGCACCCCCGAGCCCTGCCTGGTGGGAAGCAGGTCGGGAGTCAGAGGCAGCCAAGGAACAAGAGACATGAAATAAAAGTTCTCATCATATCAGAGGATCACGTTAACCAGGCAAAGATGAAAACTCATCTGCAGGATCCTAAAATCAAACCAGTTACAGTTTTCATTTCATTATTTTTATTAGCGTTTGTCTTTCTCGGCCATATACGGTAAACCCTCGAGTCTTTTCAAAATTTTGTTCCCAGAAATGTACAGCTTGATTTTTCTTCAGCAGAAACTCTGCCTTTTCCGCATCGCAGGACAAAAAGAGTTCTCTCTCTCTCTCTCCCGTCACGGCTCCAGCGTCAGAAAGCACTTTGTGACTCACCAAGGTTCAAGGTTCGTTGACGCTTTACAAAAAGAAAAGAAAAGACTGTGACTATAATCAGGCCTTGGATGATGTTGGCAACTGGTATATACAAACAGGAAGTGGGAGGGGGGGTGTGTGGAGACCCCAGTGTGTCCATCCTCCTCTCACTGTGGTCCCAGAGCGGGGGGGATTAGAAGAGAAGTTACCCTGTAGGGTCCATAAATCCCAGAATGCCTTGTGGCTGAGTCCGACCAGTCAGGGGGAGCCAGGTGAGGGAGAGGAGGCGGGGGGGAATCTGAATTTCAAACATTCACTCTCAGGGTCGTGAATTATCCTGAATAATTCACGACTGCCCTGACATGGTCCTGAGAGATCGATCACAGATGTTCAGCTCGTTTCACTTCCCTGATCTGAGTGAATTCACAAATCTCTTCTGTTCCAGGACCTCATGATGATGTTTTGGTGTGAGGAAAAAGTGTGTGTGTGTGTGTGTTACAGAAAGAGAACTAGAGGCTTTATCCACACTGGTAGATTTTTCTTTTTAAACTAATATAATCTCCATCCACACGAGTGTTTGATCACCACTCAGTGAAACAGAAAGCAGATTGTTTACTCTGCTCACTTCCAGCAAAGACTCCAAACCAGAACCGGTCACATGATATGTTTTGCTTTACGAGTCATGATTGAGAGAAGCTAATCGATAAGTGGACATGTGTCCTCACGTGTCCTCGGACGACCTCTGCCTGTGGTCAGGATCTGAACTCAGCGCTGACCAAGTGTGATCGGATCCCTCAGGGCGGATGTTCACAAACAGTCCGAACAGAGCAAGCAGTGTTTTTTTTTTTTTTTTTACAATATATGTAAGTTTAAGTACGGTATAGGTTTTTCCTTATTGTTATTTTACAAGATTCCCTGACGGCCAGTGCAGAGAGAAACAGGTGTGGGGGCAGGGGGGCTTTCCAGTTTTACAAACAGTACAAACCAGTGGTGGGAGAAGAGGGCGCAGTGCCTGGGTTTGTCCAGAGGGGGGAGCACTTGGTGCCAGATCAACCCTGGTCAGATTTGAAGGAAGAAACAGTGACAGGGAGGAGGGGGCGAGCAGAGGACTGGGGGGGTGGTCGGGGGGTGGTCGGGGGCTGTGTGCCCCCCCCCCGACACGTTGTTGATCTGTTGGTTGGTCTTCAGTTGGTCAACTGGTTTACGTCCTCGCTGGATTGTTGAGTGTTTGTTCTCTCCTCATTCCCCCCCCCCCCTCCTCCTTCCCCTCCTGGGTTGAAGTGAGCGATCCACGAGTTCTGATTGGTCCACGTCACTCCGGACACCTCTCTCTTTCTGAGGGGGGGGGGCAAAGGACAGTGAACACAGCTTACAGGAATAAGTTAATTTTCTTTTACCAAACGTTACCAAAATGATTTAAAGTATAAAACACTGGTACGAATGTTTAGTAGCACCTTTGAGTCATGATATAATTTGAGTTTGCCACAACATTTCATTTATATAATGAACACACAGACCTTATGTGAGCTTCTTGGCTTTGTTGTAGAGCGAGTCCACCACTTTGCTCATGTTCTGAATCGTCTCCAGCGCCGCCTCGTACGTCTTGTCCACAACCGGCTCAGCGAAGACGATCAGGACACCCTCGCCTTGGTCCAGAATACCTGTCAGGTCAGAGGGACAGAGAGAGAAACGTGTTTAGAGGACAATCATTCAATCAGTGATCAACCTTCATTCAGTTTGCTTTAGAGGTGATGAAGCATTTTGAACTTTAACTTTCATCCTTACACAAGTTATCTGTCAAACTGTGAAATACAGGAAAGCCATTTATGCTTACCGTGAAACTTCTCATCCAGAATCATCTGTGATAGTTTCCTCTCCACGTCTCCCTGTAAGTCAGACACATCCAGACTGTTTCTCACTGTGATCACCTCGAAATTTATTGTGTAGCATGACAATTTAAATGCGAAAAGAAAAACAAAAATGTACCTCTGATAGTTTGATGAGGGAGGAAATGTGTGCGATCTGTTAGAGACAAGATGGACAAACACAAGGTTTAAACCCACAACAGTAAACTTTATTAACAGAGTATAACTTAATTTACTTTGTCCTCCTATCCTGGTGAAGTTCTGCACCTGAGTGAACCAGCTGTGGTTGAATACAGACGCATGTGAGGAGATTACCTGGACCCTGGAGAAAGGTTCAATGACCCTGATGAGATTCTTCTCCAGCAGGTTGTCGTACAGCGTGGTGAGATGGTTGCTGATGATGGGGTCATCACTCAGCTCAGGTTTGTACTCTGTAAGTGCCTGAGGGACGGTGGGAATCAGATGTTAATCACAGGTGAAGGGAGAGCACTTTCATTCTCAGTGCTGTTGCACTACAACATCAAACTCGAGACACAAACCTTTTCAAAGTCTGCGAGCGACCGGTTCTTGCTGGCTTGTGCCACACACTTCATAGAGTCTGTCTGTGGGAGGAGAACACAGGGTGAGAGGCTTCATGGAAGTGGTTCAGTGTTTGATCATTCGCCTTTTCCACTGGTCAAAAACCCACCAACACCCACTAACATCTGGCTTTTGTCTGATGTTTAGAACACTCAGGCAATGAGGTTTAAATCCAACACTGAATAGATTCAAACCTCATTCATTCCAATAGTTACAGGTTGTTATTGTCTCCTATCAACATATTGTCAACGGGGAGAGATTGATTTATATGAGAATTCAAGTGTCGTGGACATACCTCTCTGCCAGAGTGCCGCAGAGCGAGCTTGCCGCTGATGAGGCCTTGGACATCGTCTGGCCTGAAACAGAAAGAACATACACCTCTGTGAATTCTCCAGAAATGTTCCAGAGCAACTGACTGGAGGAACACGTCGAGGCATGTCTGAGAGCAGCTTCACAGAAAAATGCTGACTGCTTAAAAGCTGTCTATCCTGCACTATCATCAGCTTCTGTGGGGAAACAAATCATCATATATCACCACTTACAAGTTGAGCATGATTTTGCAGAGCAGCATGTATTTGATGGCTATGATGGCTCGGGGGCTGTCGATGGAATCGTAGCCCTCAAAGGCCTCGTAGAAGTAGGAGTAAGCCGTCTTCCAGTCTTTCTCCTCTGCTGCGTGAATAATCCCTGAAAACACAAAACACACACAGAGTAAATGTCAGGTTAACAGAATCTTCAGTATGTTCTGATTAGTTTATTAACTCTGCGTGTGTGTTGTCGAGGTAGCACAGGTTGTACCTGACTGCATGTCTAAAGCTGCTTGTAGTTTGGGTGGGCAGTAGATGGCGTTGGCGGTTGTCCTGGCGGAGGTGAGGGCGGCCCGGGCCTTGGGAAGGTTACTGAGAGCGTGGTACGTCTTACTCTCCTGCAGCTGAACCTCCACCAGCAAGGCTTTGTCGTCCATCTTCTTCAGCTCCTGCAGCAACTGGGTGCCTGCAGAGAGAAGGAGAGAGGTTTTCAGATGGTCAAAAGAAATCCAATCCGACAACCTTCCTTTAGCATGAGAAGTAAACGTGATGTAGTGTGAGCCCTCACCGAGTGTTAGTGCTTCCTGGTAACACTTTGTGTCGAAATACAGCGAAATGAGACGACCCTGAGGAGAGAAGAAAAAAAACACAATCTCAGACCTGTGTTCACAACTTGCTTTGTTTATCAGGATAGAATTTGTTCTTCACTTTAAGGTTTCTACGAAGTTAAGTGTAAAGTCACACACACTGAAAGGAAACTGCAAATTCTCAAGGATCAATTATAGACTTGCTGACAGTCAATAACAGGTCAATAAAAGCTATTAAACTGATTTAACGGCTGGAATGCAACTTAAAGATGGTGGGAACCTCACAAGAGAGTTCATGGACTTTTGTTTTGAAGCTGTTGGAACCGGGAAAAACAAACATTGCAGGAGAAACAGCTGGACAAGTCCAACCAAGTCTGGATGTGGCCGGTCAGCTCGGGTTGGAAAAGACCCACGATATCAAGCCTCTTAGTAAAGTTGTCTGGTACCAGGTAAGTATGAAAGTCTTGTTAAGTCTCACCTCCAGCGCCTGTCGGAGGAAGGTCCTCTTCTCAGTCTTGGCCCACTCGATGCACTCCAGGCAGAGCTCCACCTCCTGACCTGTGGCGGCCTCCATGTCCAGGAAGAGGTCGAGCAGGGAGCGGACCAGCCGGGCTGCCTTGGCCTTGGAGATGGTGTTGAGGAAGGGGCGTACATACTTGAGCAGGCCCCCCAGTTCTGAGAGGAAGAAGTAGAAGAAGAAGAAGAAGGACAAAGTTACAAACAGCTCGTGGTTAATCTGCTTCTATGGCTGGTGAATGCAGAGTTTGCACAAATGTTACAACTACTAACTTCAAAGTTTGTTCTGACTAACTGAATCCATTGGTTTCTTGTAATTCAGTACAGAACATTAGAGTCAGGACCTCAGTCACATACCTTCACTGCAGTTTGAGTGACTCTACGTGGATCCATGCAGACGCAGCTAGGTTGTGTGTGAACATGATGGTTGTGTATGTGTGAACATGGTGGTTGTGTGTGAACATGGAGGTTGTGTTTACCTGCAGCTTGTCCGGTCTTGGCCAGCAGGGCTCCCAGCTCCAGGATGCTCTGCTCTTTAACACGCACTGCTTCCTCATCACTGTCCTGGATGTCCCGCTTCACTGCACACAGACACACACAGTGATGATTAAACACACTTCAACATGAATCTCACAACCAGAGAGATAGCTGATTCCCCCCTCCCCTCCTCCTGCGTGGGACCAGGACGTGCAGCTGCATCAGGCTGGATGCTAACCAACAGTGGAACCCCTGGTTAGCATCCAGCTGTGGAACCCCTGGTTAGCATCCAGGTGTTCCAAAGCTGGTTAGCATCCCCTGGACTGCCACACACAGTGACAGCTCCGTGTTGGAGCCTCAGCTGCGACACAGACGCCCCGCAGCTCCACGACCTGACCGCGGGGAAGCGGCCGGGGATGGGAGGCAGCAGCCGGGGACGGGAGGCAGCTCGCCCGGCCTCATGTTCACATCCAGGGCGAGATGCTACCGAGGAGCCGCTGTCAGCCGAGCCGCTGTTAAATGAATGAGCGTGGGAAGCTAGCGTTAGCATCACCCGGGAGCTAGCCGCTGGGCTGCTAGCCGGCTAGCAGGCTGCTGCTGACTCACTGTGTAAAAGCAGGGAGACGGCCAGCACTGGGCTAGCTTAGCTTAGCTGCTAACAGGCTAGTGGAGCTGGAGCTCTCGCCCCGCGGTGAACAGCGTGTCTGAGCCGGATGTGAGTGCCTGTCCCCGGGTGTGTTATCTACCTATCGAGTGCAGGATGTCGATGGACGCGTCCCGGTCTGTCCCCAGTAGAGACTGGGCTCTCTGAAACTCAGCCACCGCCGCGGCTGCCATCTTTCCTCTGCCCCGCTGGGTTCCGGTCAGCAGCTGTGGCGCCTCCTACTGGTGATGCCGGCCTCCTACACCTCTTCTTCCTCTTCATCTCATTATGATGCAGGTTCAGACTTAATCAGGATAAAACCTTGATTTTTAATAAGTAACGTGATATTTTATCTCAGTACTTTATTAACGGATATTTCAAAGTCACGCCCCATATCAACGGGTCAAAAATGCCCTAAAGATAGTCAAAAATGCCCTAAAACGTTTCTATGGCTTATGCAAATTGAATAAAACTATTATTTATTAATTTTACTTCTGCACCACTGTTGTTGGTGTTTCTTCTTTTTTCTCTCACAACAATATCATCTCTGATGTTAACTTTGATTCTTCATTTCTGCGTTTAAGTATTTGTAACAAGTACTTTTTTAATAAACAAAAACAAAATCAAACATTTGCCTAATTCTGTTCTAGACTCCTGTGGTTTTTAGAAACCTGAATATATCCTGCATCACCGATAATACATGTATTTATATAGCACCTTCATAAAGTACAGCTCAAAGTGCTTCACAAACTGAGTACCTCTGTAATATTTCTGTTGTACTTCATGTTAAACTGTTTCAGTGGGGTGAGTTTTAGGTGTCTCTTATTGTTGAAAGACAAAGAAAAAATGAGCCACTGTTTCCTGCTGATTATAACTGTCACACCTGCCTGTTGATTATCTTCAAGCTGCTGCTTAGACCTTTAGAACCAAACCTCATTCTCACCATCACCTCTTCCTCTGGTGCTTCTTCTCATTTCACCTTTCTTTTGAATACTACGTAAGAATCTGCCCTTCTTTCCTCTGTCCCGTTCTTCCTGCCACCCCCCCTTCAGTACTGATTTGATTGCACTTTGGATCTCAGCCTTCCTATAATTTACTGCCACATCTACATCTCTTTTCCTTATTGTTCATTTTGCATATTTATCAGCCAGTTTATCTCCTTTCACCCAGATGTGGGCAGGAATCCATACAAACTTGATTTCAATCCCTGTTCACTTTTTTACTAAAACAGTATCTCTAAATTATGTCCTGAGTTTTGATGTTTTCAGGGGCACTGCTGGAATCTGAACATATCAATACTTTACTTGTTTTTATTATCACTTTCAAGTTTTGGTGGCACATGCAACAGGGAGTCAATGGAGGAACGATCACGTCCCTGTGGGTCCCAGCACAGTTGGGCATCTTGGAGAATTAGAGATCAGACAATATGGCGAAGCCTTCACAGGTTGTTGGTGTAGCAGCACAAGAAGGAACAACAACTCCACATTAAATATTAAAAATAGATTTTATTTCACAAAATATACAGAGTGCAAAAAACTCAATCACATCTCATGAGTCGAATCACTCATGATCGTTGTGTCCGCTCGCTCTCACAGAACGATGGACAGATAGTCACAGACCTGAAAGTAGAGGAAACAAGGAAATTGTGAAGAGCGCCATAAAAATAAATAAACTGAAAATGAACCTAAATGTGAAATGTGTCTCTGGAGAATGTCAAGAGTTGAATGCATGTCTGAAAACATTCCCTGTCTGCAGAAGAACTCAAAGGGTCGTTCAAACTAAGAATAAAGTGTGATTTGTCCCACAACAAAGTCAACAATAAAGCATCTATATGAAGCAGCAGATGTTTTTACAACGTCACACAATATGCATGGTCTCATCACATCTGTCTGTGAACTGCCTGGATGACCCGGCAGTGAGTGAGCACAGTACCTGGCAGCTGATCATCAGGTTGGGGGAGCTGTCTATGTTTGGAGCGACAAAGAAAAGCGGGTTGTGGAGACAGTCCTCCGTGTGCTCCGACACCTTGGACTCCAGCAGATAGCGCAGGACATCTGGAGTGATGTCTCGTGTCTGAAGACAAGAGGACCAACAACGCAGCACTTTAGTTGAGAACAATATTCAGCATGTAACTGAACCTTGGGCTTTTTTGTCAATGTGTGACTTCTGTCAGATTTTCAACACAGGGTAATAATTAACATTGTTTCAGGGGGGAAAACAGAGACGTGTTGATGGGACATTGGGGAAGGAGCAGTTGTGTAACACGAACCTTAGTGTTGATGTACAGTCCACAGGAGCAGGAGATGAAATGACTGTTGATATTTAAGTTGTTCCTACAAGAAACAAGAAGCACTTAAATGAGATTTAGTTGTGCAATAGCTTCATATGGTCAAACTTAATGCATTTATATCAGTCTCCATTTTCAAATTTCGAGGTAGAATAGAAATGATTAGTTGTTCCACATAGATGCGAACATGACAAACCATTAGTGTCTGTAAATATCTGTTAAGGAAGCAAATCCTTGACTCACGTGTGACAAATGGGACAAATAATATGATTTTCATCCATCCCTTCCACGACCGACGATATGAACTGCTCCTCAAACTGCAGGTTTCTCTCATACTCCTCAATTATAGACATTTCTGAAGCACAAGGAAAAACACACAACAAAAAGCTCACAATCTGTTTCTTGTGCTTTTGTATCTCACGTCAGCTGAAATTACCACTGTGTCAGGGATGTCACGATACAAGGAAATGTCTATGATTCTCAATATCCAATTCGATACCACCACAAAAAACAAACAAAACAATGAATCCCATTTACTTCAACACAAACAGTGGCCTGTAGGACAAATATGAGATTTCAGTTATCAGGCATGACTCTAACTGTAGGACAGAAACCAGCAGAGAGGAAACAAATCTGTTACCTTGAGACATGAGCTCCTGTTGGATTTCTTCAAGTACGGCCAGCTCATCATACTCAGTCATGACACTGAACATCTGTTTCAAAGAAAAGGAGAACGACATTCAGCAGGTTATAAAAACTAAAATAGATTATAGTGGGTTTTAACAAAGCAGGAAGCTCAGCTACAAACTACAGATCTAGTCAAGGTTCACATTCTCTTAGAAAAGGTTTCCAGAAGTTTCCCATAGGATTCAACATAGTAATTGGTCTTGAATGGTCATAATTTAACAGTATTGACCACATTTTTATTCCTTCATTATGTGTGAAGTGATGAAGTGACTCGAAATTAGCCACGTCCATCACACTGCAAGTTATGGTTGACTGGCCTCGTGAACACGTTTGTTATTACGTGAATTCTTAATTGAATTGTAGCATCAAAACAATCTTATGTCAGTTTTTACTTCCTTCATTTGCAGGCTGATAGATGATCAACACACGGCCGTGATGAACAGATCACGTAGCGAAACAGTGTTTCAGGGTTGAGTCCCATGTTGATGACAGGACCAGTTGTGTGGTTTCATTTAATGAATCTCAGTGAAGTGAAACTTTAAATGTGTCCCACGTCAGTGTGTGAGAGCTTAGTAACTTGATGGAAGTATTAACATCACTGAGGTGCATGTGGAGTTATCAGGTGAGAGAAGCTGGAGTTCAGAGAGAAGGGGACACGGAGAGAACCAGACCGACCTCTGTCAGCCCCTGCGGCCGCAGCAGGGAGGGCAGTCCCCTGGCCTCTGACTGCAGGACGCTCCACTCCTCCTCCATCACTTCCTGGACGAGCATGGAGGCTCCGGAGCCGCCGACCAGCGGGCGCTCTCCCGCCTGACGGTACCGGTCCAGCAGCCGGGAGCGGCTGTTCTTCAGCCGGTCCACACAGCGCTGCAGGAGCCGGGAGAGAAGAGGGAGAGCTCGAGGTTACACACAGGACCAGTGCTAGCTAACAGCAGCTAGCTTACACAGCAGCTAACACAGCTAACACAGCTGGCTTACAGAAGATAACACAGCTAGCTAACACAGCTAACACTAGCAAACAAGCAGCTAGCTTACAGCAGCTAACACAGCTAGCTAACAGCAGATGATAGCAGATGATAGCAGCTAGCTAACAGCAGCTAACAGCTAGCTAAGACAGCAGCTATCACAGTTAGCTAACACTAGCTAACAGATCCGTGTCTTACTTTGCGGAACGTCTCCTTCCATGGCGGAGTGGTTCCTTTATAAAGCGACCTGTGTCTGTGCTGCGCGTCCATCTTCATCGAGCACCAACTGACACGGACCCGTTCCAACAACCAGGCTAAAGTTAGCACGGCTTCCACAACCAAAACATCCCAGCTTTAAACCCCGCGACCCGGAACCGAATGGACGCAGCCGTGAACTGCATGATGGGATGTGTAGTTCACTGTTGCAAAGATGAAAATAAGTGTATATTACAATGGTATTTTTTGTATTATATTAACATGTATTATATTCATCACAATATACAATATATAAAATATTAAAATGTTAAATTGATTAATATTAAATTAACATTTATTGAATGAAGTTTGATTGATTTCAGTGAATAAAATCAAGATGTCTGCTCATGCTGCAACAGTTCTGACAAACTTTCACCAAACTTCAAATCTCCTCTTCCTCCTTTGTCTCCCTCTTCCTCCTCTTCCTCATCTCCCTCCTCTACACTCTATATACCTCCTCTACCTCATCATCCTCTTCTTCTTCATTCACCTCCTCTGCCTCTACTCCCTCGTCTTCCTCCTCTCCCTCTTTTACGTCCTCTTCTTCATTCACCTACTCTCCCTCCTCTTCCTCCTCTATCTCCTATATATCTCCTCAGCCTCTTATATCTCTTACATCCTCTCTGCCTCCTCTATTTCCTTTTCCCCCTCTATATCTTCTGTCTCCTCTTCCTCCTCCATCTCCTCTTCGTCATCCATCTCCTCTGCCTCCTCTCCCACCTCCGCTGTTTCAGCACCTCGGACAGTGACCTCTCTGATTGGTGGACTCGCTCGCGGACCAATGGTTTCAGAGCTGAGCATCAGCAGCATCCCGTCCTCAGCCAATCAGAGAGCTCCGTATCTCTCCTGCATCCAACCCGAATAACTGCAGATGCCCGCATCTCTCTCTCTCTCTCTCTCTCTCTCTCTCTCTCTCTCTCTCTCTCTCTCTCTCTCTCTCTCTCTCTCTCGTTGAGGGTTTAAGCTCACATCTATTTTGGGATTTCATAGTGGCCATCTTTCCCCTCTCGGTAAAGACCCGTGTTGTGTTGTGTTGTGTGGTCCATGTTGTGTGTGTGCGGGAGCTCTGTCAGCTGTCACCTCTCCAGCAGCGGGACATCAGAGATGCTCGCTTCTCGATGGAAGACACGTTTCCACTTCCAGGGGTGAATCCACATCTGGTTCGCATCTGTATTCCAGCCGAGGAGCGGATGAAGATTTGAGGAATCAGACCCGTGAGCCTGCAGCTCTTCAGGGTTCGCATCCCTGCAGGGACCGATCCGCTTCACACCCGGACCCTGCGGGCTGCAGGCGGTGCGGGAACCAGCGACCTGCGGTGCCGGTGGACGAGCCGCTCATCGTGAGGGAGCGAGGTGCGATAGATGGATTTGAAACGAAGAGCAGATTGATCAGAAGGTAAAAACACTAACCGTCTTTCTTTATCCTCCAGTTCTGAAAATGATAAAACCCTGAACCTGCCTGTTTGTGGAGGAGGCCTCAGAAAACACTCAAATACCAAATGTGAGGCGGTTCTTTCCACATGGAGATGAGAATGTATTAAAATGGATCAGGCACGATTCAAGTCATCATTTGATATGTGTGGAATATGCACGGTGTGTGTTTGAGTGTGTTTCTGAAGCTGCTTTATGTTGGGGGTGGGGGGCGTTTTCCTGGCTTCCATTTTGAAGCTAAGATGGATGCTCGTGCTCACTTGTTTCTCATGAAGCCTCTGTGGCCTCATCTTGTTTCTTATATAACACATCAGGCTTCTGGTTTAACACCGAGGCCTCAGCATCGACCTGTGCTTCATGAGTCCGGAGACACATTAAGAACCTGGTCTCACATCAGGACTCGATGGGAGATTCGATCCCAGCACAAGAGGAATTCATGCAGAGGAATTCTCACTGACAGGGAGAGGAAGCTGCAGATACTGTGTTTAGAAACCTGTTTATTAATTCATATTTAGGTTTAATATCTCTGAGATGAAGTCAGATGATAAAACAATTGGCTCTTTAGTTCAATGAATTAATGGCAAGCAAATATGAATGAATTAAAATGTTTTTTATTCCTGATTGATTGAAGCCAAAAGAGGTTTTTAGTTGTGAAGGTTTTTGAGGTCTTGATCTCACTGATGTGTCCTGAGATAATGTCTGTTATGATTTGATGTTTTACAAAATGAAAATGGACTTGAACTTCACTCAAGGGGAACTTGTAGCTTTTGGTTTCAACCACACGTCTTGGTCTTCCACAGAGAAAGCTCTGAAAAAGGGTTTTCTCCTTAATCACACTGTGTCAGAGACAGAGTATTAAAAGGTTTTCTACTGTTTCTTGAAGTTGTTTCATAGTCTCAGTAGATGTGAGATAATATCACCATCAATTGTGTATATTCAGGTTTTTGGATCAGTAACATCGAGGACGTTCTGCAGTTTAATTTGTTATGATTCATGAGCTGAGGAAGACAATGAACTGTGATTGAAGCAACTCTGTGTGAAGCTTCGTTATTTTCTCCAGATTCCTCTCACAGTTTGAACACAGGTTGTGTTAATGGAGGGTTGGAAGTAACAGTAAAATGTTTTCTATTGGATGTTTTCAGTTTCTTATAGTAATGTAACAAGTGGAAAGCACTGACGCTGCTTCCCGTTCTTTTCTCACAGGTGCAACTTCCTGCAGAAGTGACATTTTGAAGATCTTTGTCGCGACCAACCAGAGAGCTTCCCCCGCTGCCCCCCCACTCCACCGTGTCCGCCCGCTAACCCCCACCAGGCATCATGGGTACAGTGCTGTCGCTGTCTCCCAGCTACCGGAAGGCGGCGCTGTTTGAGGACGGCCCGGCCACGGTCGGCCACTACACAGCCGTCCAGAACAGCAAGAACGCCAAGGACGCCGCCGCCGCTGCCAAGTCCCTCAAGCGGCCGTCCATCATCAGCGTGTTGCCATGGAAGCGAATCGTGGCTGTTTCTGCAAAGAGGAAGGGCTCCAAGAAGCTCCAGTCCGAGGGCGGGGACGGTGGAAAAGGAAGCTCTCCGGACGGGCACGCCACCGCCAACTCCGCCTCCGACCTCCTGCAGCTGAAGAAGTCTCAGTCCTGCGCCAACCTTTCATCCTACACGTCCGGCCAGGACCCGTCAGGCACCAGCACCACTACCTCCTCACACCTGCCCACCTCCAAGACCCTGGCCAACGTGGCTGTCGCTGCTAAGAAGAACTCGCTCACGGGCTCGGGGATCCAGCCAGCCACCGCAGTGGGCACGCCAAAACGGGTCATCGTCCAGGTAAGAGCTGTCATAGAAAACTCGATAAATCGGGATAATTCAAAACCCAAACATTGCTCTTTCTTACCTTCTCTCTATCTCGTGTATTCCCTGTTCTGACTTGGACTCTTATCCCGCACTCACGCCTCAATTCCATGTTACAATAACACACACAACAGTATATTGCATATTGCACATCCACATTTCTCTCCTGTTTTGCATTTTACTTTTTATTTTACTTTTTATATCTTGTATATATCTGTTTTGCATTTTACTCTTTATTTAAGTTTTTATATCTTGTATATATTTTTGTTTTGTTTTATATACAGTTATTTCTTTCTTATGCGAAGTACTTATCGTGTTTTTATGCTTTATGTTAAATGTATGCACCTATTTACCAAAGAAAATTCAAGGTAGGTGTAAACCTACTTGGCAATAAATCCTTTCTGATTCTCCACCCAGGCCTCCACCAGTGAGCTGATGCGCAGCCTGGGGGAGTTCCTGTGCCGTCGGTGTTACCGGCTGAAGCGTCTCTCCCCCACGGACCCGGTGCTGTGGCTGCGCAGCGTGGACCGCTCCCTCCTCCTGCAGGGCTGGCAGGACCAGGGCTTCATCACCCCGGCCAACGTGGTCTTCCTCTACATGCTGTGCCGCGACGTGGTCTCCTCGGAGGTGGCGTCGGAGCGCGAGCTGCAGGCCTCGCTGCTCACCTGCCTCTACCTGTCCTATTCCTACATGGGCAACGAGATCTCCTACCCGCTGAAGCCCTTCCTGGTGGAGGCGGAGAAGGAGGCCTTCTGGGACCGCTGCCTGGAGATCATCAACCGCATGAGTGGCAAGATGCTCCAGATCAACACCGACCCGCACTACTTCACACAGGTGTTCGCCGACCTGAAGAACGAGAGCAAGAAAGAAGAGGAGAAGACCAAACTCCTCATAGGCATCGACCGATAAGAAGGAGGCTGGAGGGGGGGAGAGAGGATGGATAGAAAGATGGATGGAGTGGAAAGTTTGAGGACTAGTGTAAAGAATCGTAGCGACACCTTGGCGTAGTGCTGTTGTCTGGCGTCTCTACTGGTGTGTGATTCACTGAATTTCTTGTTTGTTACTCAGAGCTAAGAGCTTCTGGGATTAAACATAAATTATTTCACTGGGACATTGAGCCACAGGAACAGGATCTTTAGGTTTTCACTCACAATGTAACTGACACACATTTGATCCAATGCCTGCACATCAGGCTTTATGATATTACGTGAACAGACTAGAGAAGCAGATCTTTATCGTCTGACCTGAACCTGGTTTGCTGAGATGAGACATGATATCTGATTCCTGTTAAAGTCCTGATTCGGTTTGGAAACGCCAGACAACACAGACTTACAGAACTAAGGGTGAACATTATTATAAATATAAGGAATATTGATATTGTGTGATAGCGTCCAGGCATTTTTGATTGCGTATTGCAAAATACGAATCACACTGCATGAGGTCACCTCATATCTTCTTGCACATGACCACCTGCTTATTGCCAACTCCATTTTACCTTGTCCCTTATTGACCTGCTCGAGCTTATTACACTCACCAACACTGGCTGCGAGACTTTAAGAGCATTAACTAATTCACCATAACCAGCCAGAATCTACCAGAACAAAACCAGTCTGCAAACTGGTCAGCAGACTGGACTGTGAAATTTACATCCTGATTAGGTGTAATCGTGCTGAAGCAGATTAATTGATTCGTTTTAGATCAAGTTTAGAACTCAAAGGGGAACATGTGGGTTTATCTGTGGATTAGGAGCTCCCTTCTTTTATCTAATCCCTTCGCTCACAGATTAATAATCATTCACCGAGCTCTGCTGAAAGCTGTTTACTTTTACAAAAATATTAAGGGAAAATGCAATACTGACCCCTCTAGGGAAAACAAGGAATTACTTCATTCCTTCCTTTACCCTGCACTTTGTCCTGCATTGGTGCTGAAGGAAGGAAGGAAGGAAGGAAGGAAGGAAGGAAGGAAGGAAGGAAGGAAGGAAGGAAGGAAGGAAGGAAGGAAGGAAGGAAGGAAGGAAGGAAGGAAGGAAGGAAGGAAGGAAGGAAGGAAGGAAGGAAGGAAGGAAGGAAGGAAGGAAGGAAGGAAGGAAGGAAGGAAGGAAGGAAGGACGGAAGGACGGAAGGAAGGAAGGAAGGAAGGAAGGAAGGAAGGAAGGAAGGAAGGAAGGAAGGAAGGAACAAGGTGCTTCATACTGTATGAATGACTGAGTCATGGAGGACATGGATCATCGAAGCCACAAACCTCAGAATGACAGGAAATGGGATCAGATCCCAGATGTGCGAGTTCGGGGGCAGATGTGACTTTTCTTCCAAAACAATGCTTCATGTCCCCGCCCCCCCCGCAATCTCTCCTCCCCCCTCGCCACTCATTTGTCTCCTCACCACCTGGACTGAGACAACTCGTCTGGTCTCATGTCCACAGACTCTGAGGTCCACCGACCCGACGGCTTAGTATTCAGTTGTTTGATCTGCATGTGTGCTTCTATAGGTTTCCTAGCATGCTGCTTTGTGTTGGGCACACTGCACCACGTGTTCCAGAAGAGACTGAGCCTCACCCGGCAGCTGGGAGCCCGACTCTGAGATGTGACCCCCGCTCAGCTGAGGTGCGGGGCGGCGGTTGTATCCGTAGATTGCACATGTCGGCAAATCCAAACATTGGTCCTTTATCCAAATCGTCCTAACTCTTGATTCCAGGCGGCGTCCGGGTCTGAAAGGTTCGTTCAAGACTAAATCATTCTTTAAAAAACGAAAATTTCTAAATCTAAAAGTTTCCTTGTTTACAACTGGAGCGCATCAGAAACACACACTGCCTCCTGAAGCCAAGCATCAAATCCCACACCTCCAGTTTGAAATGAAATATATCACATTTCAAACAAAAAGGCTTGGTCCTACACCTCATGCACAGATGATGTTTATTGGGATCCAGCTGCTCCAGATGTTTCCTGAGAGGAGATCCCCTGCTGTGATGATGTCACATCACTCAGTCTTTAATGTGGGTGAAGCTCTGCCTTCTCACACGGGGGGGGCAGAGATCTTGTGCCATATCATCCTAAAGACTCGTGATTTCATACAAAACAACAACAAAGGAAACACAAAGAAACACGAGCCGACTCAAAGTGGTGACGGCTGAAACCAGAGAGACTCTCCTGGAGGAACCTGTCAACCTGAAGAGAGAGTTTTTGTGTAGAAATGTTTAACATGCAGGGAAAGTTTCATGTGCCACAAAGTGTAACGTGGAGTCAGGGGGTGGGGCGGAGCGCTCAGCGTGGTGTTCTCCAGTTTATTATTTTTGGTCTGATGTGAATATGAAGAATCAAAGTATTGAGGATTTGACGTGTAAAAGCCGAATGACGCCTGTTTGTTGGTGTCTCCACTCGAGAGCTGGTTCCGCTGGTTGAGTTCAGATCACAAAGCGACTGGGATGTTGAACACACACATGTAGCTTCGATCCAGAGTCGACCTCAGGACACAAATATGCACATGAAGAATGAATCCATGGCAAACGAGCGTGTTCACAAATGTTTCTGATGGGTTGAACAGTCGATAAGTAGCATTCCTCGCAGTCCCAACACGACTGTTCAATCATGTTTGTTTTGTGCTGTAAGAGCCAAGCTGTAGGTTATTGGGGTGAAAACACAAACATCCCTGCAGGTTGAGATGCATTTAAAGGTGCTGTATGTAGGTTTTCTCCAATTGCAAGTTCAGCATCGACCTGCGTCCTCCGCAGGATTCAGCCTCTGAATCTGGACCAAGCCCCTGATTCTCTGTGTTTAGGTTTGTTTCTTCTCAGTTTCCAACAGGAGACGCTGTAGCCTCCAGTCTGTCCTGAGGAAGTAGCACCGATCAGAACACAACTGGTCTTTTAAACACTTTTAGCGCCGAGGCTCTTGGCAACGTCCATCGCCACGGGCAGGAATGCACATTGCAGAGAAAATTTACATAAAGCAACTTTAAAGGTGGAAAAGACATCGAGAGGGATGAAACCTAAAACCTAAATTCATCGTCCAGGATGTTCCTGTTGAAATCCAGAACTGTGACTTGTTGGTTCTTGTGGTGAATCTCAGCTCCTTTAGTTACTGCTCCTGTTTTACTCTATTTTACAGATTTCCTTTTAAACAATGGCTCCTTGATTTTAGGCTGAGACAGAAACATGAGCTTCTCATCTCTTGCCAGATGTTTGTCAGCCGTCAGTGGGAGAGTGGATCAGCTGTAGATAGATATTAAACCTGATATCTGCTCAATGAGTTGGTTGAACTGTGTCCTGATGACGTCCCTTCGGTTTCCATCCAGTAAAAACACCTGATTCCTGCTCGAGGACTGAAGCTGCAGCCGAGTCCAGTTGAGTCAGAATTATTCAGATCATGATTCACTATGAACCTCGATTCCTCAAGTTCAACAAACATCAGGACCGAGCTGCGATCGAGAGCCGATCCTCTGATAGTGTCCGGGATCATCTCCAGTGGTGAACAAGGCTTTTTATTTTTTATGTGACCACAAACACCACAAAGTGATGAATGTGCCCCTGAGCCCTGAAGGGGGGGGGGACTGAAGGTGCAGCGATCCGGTCGGAGCAGATCTGAACTCACGGCTTCTTCCAAACGACACCTTCACTCTCACGCTTTTAGAAAAGACGACAAAGACGGCAACCTCCTGCAAACTGTGGAGATGCCGTGAGTTCCTCCTTCTAACGACAGCAGCAAGCAAACCGCCTCACCATGCGTGGAACTATGAGGCTTAATATGATGAGTGACACACATGCATTAAAAGGGTTATATATTGATTCCTCAGTATCACGTGGACGACAGACAAGACGAGTTCTGGTGATTTTCTCTGTGAAACAAAAGAACTGTTGAGCAAACGTCCCGACATGTGAAGCTGCTCAGCTCAGATCCTCCGGCTGCGCAGACGCAGACACCAGGAGGTGGGGCGGCGGTCTGGATTGACCACGCCCACTTCCTCCACATCCTATCATCATCGACCGACTCATTACGATGTGCCATATTTTATCTTGCAACGCGTACAAGACGAAAAAAACGATTGATCGTGTAACATATGAAGTTAATGGTAATGATGACAAAGTTATTGCAGTTTTTTCTTCCTTTTCATTTGTGAATTGTGCAAACGAGAATCTTCATGGAACAAAGGTCGAGGCCTCTCGTGACCCTGAGGCTGCTGTCGCCATGGGGATGTATGAATATGTATGTGAGACATAAGAATCATTTGATCAACTGTTACAGGTACTTTATATAAAAACCTTTACAAGCACGGTCGTCCTCCTTTCTTTCCACGTGGTTTTATACAGATTGAGACGGTTGCTGGTTCGAATCCCAGTTGGACCAGGGTCCCTGTGTGACAGGAGACACTGGTGCTGACCGTGGTGCTGAATGTGCTCCTCACTCAGCCACCAGGGGGAGCTGCTGCGGTTTAATCTCATGTTCAATGTTACAGCAGGATTTCATCACTGGTGCAGCCCCGCCCCCTTCCACATGACGGGACCTGGTCTGTACAGGAGGGGGCGCTCTCCTCGACTGAAAAGACAAAACAATATTAAAAGATAGATTTAATTTATTACTTTCCTACATTTGGAAAAAGAAGAAATAACACAATTTTTAGAATCATAAAAAAGATATATCATCAGTAACATACAGATAAAATAAGAATAAACATAAATGTAACATAAGTTACTGAACAAACATTAAAAAATTAAAAAATACGTTTTATGATCAGTACAGAAAACAAGAGGAGGAATAAAAACACGTTGATACAAGAAGAGAAGAAGATTTGCATTTTTAACCTTTGATTATTTAGAAGAGAGAACAGAACAATCAATATTTGTTAATTCATGATGTTGTTATGTTGTGTTATTGTGATTTTTTATTTATATTACCTTTTAAATGTTTGAAATAAAGTAAAATAAACTGACTGGACAGTGGGGGGTGCACAGGCTCATGTTTGTGAAGTGTCCTGGTTGAATGTGTGTTAAAGTTGGTTCGTGTGTATTTGTGGTGTTTGTCTGCTCAGGATTGTTTTGAGTTGTGTTTGCTGATTTTGACTCTTTAGGATCCAGCATCTGTTGATTGGATCTGAATGAACTGTTCACGTGTGGCAGACTGAAGTGGATCCTCAGAACCTGGATCCTCAGAACCTGGATCCTCAGAACCTGGATCATCAGAACCTGGATCCTCAGAACCTGGATCATCAGAACCTGGATCATCAGAACCTGGTTCATCAAACTCTCTCCACAGTGAGGATTGAACCAGAGTCACGTCATATGTGAAAAGAGACGAAATTAGAGTCAGTTTCACACAAACACACACACACACACACACACACACACACACACACACACACACACACACACACACACACACACACACACACACACACACACACACACACACACACATACACTTCTCACGCACGCCACATGTTTTCCACCTCTGTCACTGCTTCCACGTGAGGAGGAGTGATGCGACCCATCCTCACGCACGCGCCTCCCACCGTCAGCACGCTTCCGGCGCGCTCAGCCAATCACAGCTCGGCATCCTGCTGCCTATAAGCCCCTGTGCTGCCTGGCTCATCAGTCCCCTGCCCCCCCCGCCGACCTGAGAACCACCGACCCGAGCTACAGACCCGATCCACCAGCCGCGAAGATGACGACCCGGGTAAGATGCACAGATTTATACACGTTATAGATATACACGTTATAGAAATACACGTTATAGATATACACGTTATAGATATACATACGTCACGGGTTTAACCCCCCCCTGCACCGAGCTGCTGGGATCGAACATCCAGTAGCAAGATGTCGGTCGAGCTCCCGGTTCCATCTCCGGTGTGAATGTCACCGTGAGGAGGGGGGGTGGGGGTCCTCGGGAAGCTTCAGCCTCACACCTGTCCGGGGGTTCGATTCCCATCCGGCCGCAGGAACCCGCCCGGGCCCGCAGCCGGTTCCCGCTCCGCTTGTCCTTGAGACGACGCTGTCACGCGCCGTGCACGTGCAAGAACGGGTGTGCGCGCGTCGGTGAGGAAGCACCAGAGGGGATCGAACCCACGGCACCGAGGTGCAGCGGGCTGACCGAGTGACGCGCTTTGCTTTAGATCCAAACCCGAAGCTTAGTGGCGTCGTGTAAGCGGGTTGCGCAGCAGAGCCTGGTGCGTGTGTGTGTGTGTCCGTGCGTGTGTGTGTGTGTGTGTGTCCGTGCGTGTGTGTATGTGTGTCCGACCTGTGCACGCACCAGGGACAAGGGGGAGCCCGGTGTCCACTGCAGAGCTGAAGGTCCCCGGTCCTCCAGAGCTGAGGTCCCCGGTCCTCCAGAGCTGAAGGTCCTCGGTCCTCCAGAGCTGAGGTCCCCGGTCCTCCAGAGCTGAAGGTCCCTGGTCCTCCAGAGCTGAGGTCCCCGGTCCTCCAGAGCTGAAGGTCTTCGGTCCTCCAGAGCTGAGGTCCCCGGTCCTCCAGAGCTGAAGGTCCCTGGTCCTCCAGAGCTGAGGTCCCCGGTCCTCCAGAGCTGAAGGTCCCCGGTCCTCCAGAGCTGAAGGTCCCCGGTCCTCCAGAACTGAAGGTCCCCGGTCCTCCAGAGCTGAAGGTCCCGGTCCCTTAGAGCTGAAGGTCCCCGGTCCTCCAGAGATGAAGGTCCCGGTCCCTTAGAGCTGAAGGTCCCTGGTCCTCCAGAACCTGGGTTCAGTCAGGATTCCACAGACGGAGCATTTCATTTATTCTATTGGTCTCTGCGTCATCTGCTAGCTACATACAGGAGATGATACAGGAGATGATACAGATGTTGATACAGAAGATGATACAGATGTGGTCCACCTCAGGCAGTGATGCAGCCCTGGTGGTCTCCTCGTGGTCCAGACAGAATAAACATGATCCCACTCGTTAAATATCAAACGTGGCGTGATATCAAATCGTCCTCTACTGGTAAACATGTAGATCTGATGGAACCTCTGTGGTGAATTGGGTCTAAATAGCACGAAGCTACTTCAGTTGGTTGAATTGCTGTGTTGCTTTGAGCAGACTGCCCAGGTGCCATCAGTGCACGTGGTGTGTGTGTGGGCCGAACCACAGGGGAACAGTTTGGTCCAGGACCATGTTGTGGTGTGGGTTTGTTGTGTTGAAGCATCTCAGAAGCAGCAGGTTGTGTTTGAAACGGAACAAAGATGTTTCCATGCAGCTGGAAACAGGGTGCATCTCCATGCAAGCTTACTGTTCTGACCACAGGGGGTCAGAACAGAATGCTAGTTTGACAACTTGCATTCTGTGACTTTCTGGCCAGTCATGCTGCAGCACTTTCACGAGCCAGCACCGGAGGCTGAGGGAGGAAACTACCACCTGGTGTTTTCAGGCCAAATCAAAGCAAACTCTGCAACAAGGTGGAAAGTGAAGAGAGGAACCGAGCAGAGTGATGAGTACTGTTCACCTCTGTGACAGTAAATCTTTGTCTGGTGTATTTCTCCATCACCTCATCATGAGTCGGCACTTTAGAAGAAGTTAGAGATGGAGACGAGCACTGGAGGACACGTGTGATTAGGCCGGTGCTTTTATCCAAAGAGCCTCGATTATAGATTTTTCTCGTGTATCAGTGTCACGGTAACATTAGAAGCATCACAGGCTCTGTCACATGCACTCTCACACTTGCACTCTCACACTTGCACTCTCACACATGCACTCTCACACGTGCACTCTCACACATGCACTCTCACACATGCACTCCAACAGCGCTAATGGTGCTTTTCTCTTTAAAGTTCACTAGCAAGATGAATCTGTAGGACACCATCAGGAGAACTGGTCACTGACTGGTTTGTGCTGCAGAACCCAGACGTGTGGTCACCAGTCAAACTGCTGCTGGGTCTGATCATGTGACCTGATGTGTTGATGGCGCTCAGCGTCCAGAGGGGCTCGGTCAATACTGCACCGAGTTCTCAGGTCATATTCTACATAAGCAATTGGATTTACCTCTTCGAGTGACTCATTAGTTGAAACGTTTCCAAGCGGCTGCACGGTCGTGACGGATCATTTCTAATAGTTCGATCCACGAAGCTGCACAGAGGAGAACGAGCTTCGCACTTGATTAATATATTATAAAATGGCTTTAATAAAAGCTCTAAACTGGAGAAACGTTGCCAGACAACCCTTAGTTACTGTTGCTACGCCCGTGATGTTTCTGTCCTCGTGTGCTCAGCTTCTCTGAGAGGTTTAGAACAATGGGTCCTCGATGTCTCACAAACGTGGACAAAAGCAACATCTGGTTTCCAGGTGACGTCTGTGAGAATCGTGTGAAAAGGTTTTTCATCCTGAACACGTTCGATAAAACGCTGAGGCTGCATCGTTATCTGGAAAAAGATCCTTCTAGAAGAAATGGTTCTTTTAGTTCATTTTCAGTATTATCATACTGAGGGTTGTGATGTCGACCCCCTGGACAAGTCTCCAGCATCTAATTTAAACCAAAGTGACCAGAAATCTATTCACTCTACCAACGGGCTGGTCCCCCCCCCCCCCTCACTCTCAGACAGTGCAGACAGATCTTTTGTGTGCGCAGGTGAGCGCCCTGTAGATTCAGCTGATGACTGAATCCTGGGGTCCGCAGTTTATTTCCTGTGCGTGGGCGGGTCCAAAGCAAAACAAGAGGTCTGAGCCAAGCGGGTGTCAGAGGCGGGGCTAACTGTTAATCAAAGAAGTAATGGCGGCAGCAAGCGAGGTGAACAAACGACAGAGGAAGTCTTTTTTAATGTTAGTATTATATTATAGCCGTCGCTCTTTAGTTATAAACTGAAGAGCGACGGCTGAAAGGAGAAGCTGACGATGCAATAACAGCAGCCGAGCGTTTCTCATTGGTTCAGTCGACACCGAGCTGTGGAGATTCATCAGGATGAGTCAACTGTGTCCACTGGCATGTTGTCCACACACACACACACACAAACACACACACACACACACACGACCTTCCCCCTCAGCTGACCATGTGCTGTTGCAGTCGCTTGTCAGAGAGAATCAGGACAAAGAAAAAAAGAGACATATCCAGAAACTCAACATCAGTGTTGTGTAACCAGTCACGGTATTAATGTTATTAATCTTCTGTTAACATGAGGATGAAGAGGAGGAGGAGCAGGAAGATGATGATGATGAGGAGGAGGAAGAGGAGGAGCAGGAGGAGAAGAAGGAGGAGGAGTCAGGGAACAGGGCGAGAGGCCTTAGTTAAAGTCTGGCCTCATATGCATCAAGCTCTTTGGCTAATTGTTTTTTCTGATTCAAATCTTAATTGACATGTCAGTGGTAACAGTAATATCCAGATGGTCCAGATGTTGGCTCTGATGTATATATCATAAGTCATGATATAGTGGAAGTTTGCTGTCCTCTGTCACTGAAGCTGATTCATCAGGCTCCGATCACATGACCCTTCTAGAAGGAAACAACCTGCTGATAAACGCTTGTATGGACAGAGATCGTCTTAGTTTTTAAAAACGCTGTTGAGACATATTTAATAAATATATATCACAGCCGCCCTCCTTCATTTATTTAGCTCCTGTGGGATTCAGATGCAGGAGCAGCTTGATCAGTATCGATCAGCAGGTCAAGTGTTCAAGTGACCTCAGGATTCAGGGAGGGATTGAAACACAGACTTCAGTGCTGCTCCGCCTCCTCCTGGAGTGGGTTGAAGGTCAGGGAGGAGGAAGAGGAGTCAGAGGAAAGAACCAAAGACCCTTTGTCTCACTGGTCCTCATGAAGCCACTGACACAAATATTAAGGAATAACTTGGTTTAGCCTAAATTACCAAAGACCTGAGCAGATGTACTGATCTGTGAGGGAACCGGAGTTCATGTCTAAAACTGACTCAATTAACTTAACTCTAGTCTGAGGCTCGTAACGGGATTCAAACCTGTAACCTTCTGCTGTGAATGAATCACCTTATGAGTGAAGTGAGATAGATTAAATCAGGTTGCAGTGTTTGACTTGAGGTGTTGGAGACAAGAGCTGAATCGTTCAACTCAATTTAACCTCTGACAGTTCACCAGCTCTGTGTCGCAGCTCACAATGCAAATCCACTCAATCTGAAAGAGAGAGGAGAGAGAGAGAGAGTGGGGGGGGGGGGAGAGAGAGGGAGAGGCTTCTCCTGTGATGGAACAAGTGACGGGTGATAAAAGATGGAAACTCTCCATCTCTCTCGCCGTCTTAATGAAGTGGAGCCGCTGCTTCTCCGTGTGATTTCCCTGCAGTGCAGCCGTCGGCTCCTCAGCAGCTTCCCCTGCTGCACTTTAATCAGACACACACACCACGCCCCCTTGCAGCTCTATCTTCTTCCTGATCAATCGACTGCACCAGCGTTGACCCACAACCTGTTTTGTGTACGACATCAACACCAGCATCTCCGCCCCGCCTCCTTTTTCATTTGCAGCCTTCCTCTCCAGTCTTTCCTTTTTCTGTCTTTGCTTCTCTTCCTCCCCTGCTTCCCTTCGCGACACACACACACACACACACACACACACACACACACATAGTGTAGATTGCCAGGGTGCACCACCCGAATATCAGATGATTTTATTTCCGGTTTAAGCCTCAGTAATTCTCTCGTATAATCCCTGCAGCACAATGTGGATGTCGGCCTCACACAGTGTCACTCCGTCTTCTTCTCTGGTATTTGACAGATTGTTGATGGAGACTTCATTGCCCCCTACAGGCTGAAGGGGCTTTTTTTTCTAGATTTTTTAATTGGGGTAAAACCTGCGTCGACAGCAGCGTCGACAAGGCCTCAGTGTGTGTGTGAGCAGGATCCAGATGGAAACCTGATGTGTGTGTGTGTCTTCTGTAGCTGCAATGTGTGTGTGCGTGTGTGTGTCTGTGAGACTTCTGTACATGCAATCTGTATGTGTGTGTGTTTGTGTGTGTGAGAGAGATAGTAATGGTTAATCCGAGTCTCAATGCTGGGCCTCCCTCTCTGAGCTCTGAGCTGTTGCTATTTTTAGAGAACCTCCCTCGCTCTCTGCTGGGGGCAGCCGACACACACACACACACACACTCACGCACACACACACACACACACGCACACACACACGCACACACACACACACGTTTACACACACACACAAACACAAACAGAGAGACACCCACCTACGCAGTGTCTGTGAAGCAGCAGCGTTCTTGAGTGTCTGTGTTTCTCGTCTGTTCTGTCATCAGCTCAGATAATGTGACCTGAATCAATACCACAACTATAATGATACCATAAATTATTCATAATAATAATGTCGTGGTTAATGTTCAGATTTGATTAATACATTTCCTAAAACTTCTCTTTTAAATCTTTTAGTAATGATTTGCATTTATTTATAATGTGGTCATTTATTTTATTATTTATTATGTTACTTTACAGAGAGTGGTGATCCATCTCTTGTCATGTGTTTTTGAATCATACATGTCTGCAGCGGATTTTAGCAAATTAATAAGCCTGTGTAATAACAATAAGAGAAGCTCCGCCCCCTTTTCAGTGTTACTCACTCACTGTACTTCAGGCTGTTTCAGCTGCTCCGCTCCGCTACACTCAAACCTGTCCCACGTAAAACAAAAACAGGTAGGAACCAAGTTACCTGGAGGGACCGGGGACAGGCAGCAGCAACTTAAATGTTACACAGGAAAATATATATAAATCCAATACTAATTATACAATCTTTGATTAAGTGCTGCTGAACGATTGATGCTCAGTCACAGTATAATTAATCTCAAAGAGAGAAGGAGCCCGTGGAAAATAAAAAGCACGATGTCGCCAAGACTTTACTTAGTTTGATTTATGGAAATGGGAAAGTGAGTTGGCTCTTTTATGCTTCTTATTAATTTGATAATGTGCAGTGAGATGCATAGGGTTAGGGTTGAATCCTAACACACAACTCACAGCTTCACACACACACGCACGCACACACAGAGGTGCAGGGCTCATATTCAGGTTTAGCTGCAGTGACATAAATGATTTTCAGATTTTGGACGAGTACGAAAAAACAAAAGAGTCAAGACGAGTCTCCTGTGGAAAATAAATGATTTTCCTATAATGTGCTGAGATCAAATCTGAGCACTTTGCAGCAGCTGTTAGAAACTTGATGATGTGCGACACCAGCAGTGATGTCAACAGTGTGGACATTTTGTGTGTGTGTGTGTGTGTGTGTGTGTGTGTGTGTGTGTTTTGAGTCAGAAGATGGAGTCTTCTCTGTTGGAGGCTGTAACACATTGATAATATATTGATATCAGATAAATCAGTAAATCTGTATCGGTAAAATAATTATCACTTGATTGCTGGTCAGACACGTGACACAGCAGAATGAATCATTTAATGGGACGGTGATTATTTTGCTGCTGGAGGGCAGATCTTTAAACTAATGGAAAGTTAGAATCACCTCAGACTCTCGACCTCGCATCTTGAAGTCGCTGAGTCGTGTTTCTGACTCTGCTTAGTCGTCGCTGTGTCGCAGACGCTTCAGTTTTTTAAAACCAGAACTGAGCTCCGAGCTCCTTCTCTGTGAGCTCCTCCTCTGTGAGCTCCTCCTCTGTGAGCTCCTCCTCCGTCAGACCCTGTGTCTCAAACCCTCAGATTCTGCTGCAGCTTCACCGCCCATCGACTGCAAACGTCTGCCTGGATTCAACGGGATGAATAATTTAAAGAGGTGCCTGGAATCAGAGGAATATTTAGAGCCGGTGGGGGGGGGGGGAAACCAGGGAGAGAGACTTCGTTCTGCTGCCTCTGTTTCTGCAGAGTCACCCACTGCTCATGTTATTCTTCTTCTTATGAGTCAATGGTTCCGTTACCCATTTCTATAGAATCTGTGTTTTAGTCCCAATGCATCCAAACCTTCTCAATACACAAGGAGTTATTTTAAAATGACGCAGAAGATGATGATCAATAGAAAGTTATGCAGCCGGTGCAGAAGTTGTTGAATCTCTGCTGCCGGTCGTCATGAGTTCATAAAGCTCGGATCAGGAGACGAACAGGGAGAAAGAAACGTGATGTTAATAACTTGATCTTGTATATTTCTTCTAACCTGTGATGTTTTGACAGTTTGAGCTAATGCAGCCTGCTCCGGTCCAGAGACACAAACCATTTACTTGTACTGGTTTGAATAACGTCCCTGTGTTCTCTACCAGAAAGTGTTACCGAATGAATAATTGGTGAAAGCACGTACTGGCACATCCCAGTCAAAGTTCCCAGTATGATCATTTCCCCTTTTATCTCTGAACAAGCATCTGAATCCATGTCTCTCACCACAAGAAGACACTTGTCCCTCTGTCTCTTATGTGGGGAAGATGATAAACGTGACACTGTATGTTGGCATGACGATCTGAACATGGCTCATCAATCCACCACCAGATTTGGGGAGTAACTTAAAACTGGAAAATGTTTAACTCTGAAAATTGGACGTGAAAATTGAAATTGGTTTTAAATCCAGTCAAAGTGCCCCCCCCCAGCTCTGGCCTGCATGCACCATCCCAACCTGCAGCCTGAACGCACCCGACTGCAGCCACCGCTCCTCTTCGCCCCCCCCCTGTCTCAATCCATGTCTTCTGTCCTCCCTCTCTGCTTGCCTGCGCTGGCGGCCACAAGGTCGTCATATTTTTCAAGGTATGTATGGAAGCACTCTCGTTCTAGCTGCCACCTTCCTCATCATGTGGACTGTATTTGCTGCTGTAGTGTGGTTCCGTGCTGCAGGACGGATCTCTGCCTGGAGACACGTGCACATAGAACGTCTCGCACCATTGCAACCCAGCGACTGAGTTGCAATGTCAAAGTGGTGTTAGCTGCTTAGACATCAACTCGCCTGTTGCACTTCAACTTGTACAGAATGCTTCACACTCCTTGTTCCACGAGGAGCCGGATGTTTGGATTCATTTAGAAACTCATCTACTCTGCTGCAGAGCTTCAGAGCCACTGACACAGTTTGAGTCTGAGAACTCAACTGAGATGTTTGTAAACGATGACGCTCACGACCTCTGGCTCCTATAACCTTCTCTTATTCTTCAGGCTCCTGTCACATGACTCCAGAACAGAAGAAAACAAGCAGCTGCCAGAGTAGAACACAACACGGAGAATCAACTTCACGTGTTACTGACCCTGTTCAGTTCAATCCTGTTCTAACAGTTACACATTTCTTTATTTCTCCCTTTTCTGATCCGTCTCTGTCTTCGTGCTTCGTGCTCGGTCAGAAAACAACATTATCCTCAAATAAAATCAGTTTCAATGGATGTCGGGACCAGTCTGAAATCACCACAAGTTAAAACCTCCTCAAATGTCCTCTCTCTATTATATTTCACTTAAAGTTCACGTGTTTGCTCCAACAGGTTCTCAGAAAATCCAGCAAACCTGTCGTGTGCAGTGAATTCTTTCTCTTCACCTGCAGCCGGACATGTGTCCGTTTGTCTCTCTGTTTGTTAGCAGGATTAAAATCTTAGTGCGAGGCTGGAACACGGGTCAGGGGGCGGAGCTAGGAATGTGTCCAGACACGGCTCAGATATTTAAAGATCGTTACTTTTGGGTTTTTAATAAACCATGTTGACTTTCTATCTAGGTTACCCAGAGTCCTCTAGGACAGTCAGTTCACAAATAACCACACGTCCTTTATTTATTTTCTGCTGGAAGCAAAATCTCTACCGTCTCCATCTCCACTTTTTGGTTTTTGATAATATCTGAGCCATTTGCAGGTGAATCTCCAGGACTCATAGAAACTCAACGACTCACTTGTGAAACACCTGAACCTTAGACTCTAGTGTTTATTGAATATATTGATGTAAACCTTCTCAAATTCAATCTGAGACTTGGCCCTTTAACGTAAAATCCACTGAGTATTTGTAGAAGCTGCACACAAATCAAATAGGACACATGTTGAGTGTGATGTAATTCACCATATATAAAATCCACGAGAGCGGAGATGAATGAGTTGAAACAATCTGCGCTACGGAGCCGTTCCAGCCTTCAGCCGACTGTAAATCCTGATTTGTCATCAGAGGCCCCGTGTGATGGCTCGGTGCAGTTGCCATGGTTACCACTTCACGTGATCGGTGGGATTTCTCTCTGTGCCTAACGCCGGTGGTTGAATCTTTGCACCTTTGCTTCCCTGCGGCAGAGAAGTTGGTTGTGTCTTTTCCATTGAGCTGGACGGTGAGAGGAAGAGAAGACTTCCTGTTGAATAATTCACGAGTCTCTCTGCCGGACGCACTTTACTGTGAAAGGTCATTTAACCAGTTTGAGCTCAAAATAGAGGGAGATCCTGAAAGATGAGAAATCATACGCTTTGTGAATTTTGTTGAAAGAAAAACAAAAACAGACTAAATATTATTTCTGTGGACGACACTGGTGCAGATTAGATAAAAGATGAGGTCCCTGTTTCTGTTCTTTCAACATCCAGAAGGTTTTCACTTCAGAAATAATCAAATTCCAACAAATAAAGTAGAAATTCATTTAGTATGCACCTCTGATGTTCAACTGATATTTAAAAAATTTAAACCTGCACAGATTTGTTAGAACTTGTTTTTTGACACCAACTCAGGATTCATGTTTTGCAGTAAATTCAAACTAAAACACGTACAACTGGAATTGATAATTTTCCTCCTCTTCCTCCTCCTCCTCTTCTTCACAGACCATGCAAGCGGCGCGATGCCCGACGGACGAGCTGTCGCTGACTAACTGTGCTGTGGTGAGCGAGAAGGATCTGCAGTCGGGACAGTGAGTCATCGTTTAAATCACGTGTTCATCTTTGGATTTGTCACCACACACACGTTGAATCAGCTGCTCTCTATTCAAACTCCCACGTTATCAAATCACATAATCCTCAGCATCGATTTCTGTTTCTGCCAAACTGAAAAAGTCTTCTCATTAAAGTCTGGATCTCATGAGAAGCTGGTATCCTAGTAACCATCAGCCGTTAACCAATCAGAAGTGAGCTGTAATGGCTCTGAACTGGTTGAACTGGGCTCTAATCACACTGATGTGCAGAACTCACCACCAGAGACGTGCACCAGTGAAAAGGAATTCATTAAATAAACTCAAATCAGTTTTTCAATCGACGGAATAATTCTGTTTATTAAAAAAGAAGAAGGCAGAGCAGGAAAATAGATGAAATTTAAAATTGTGGTCACTGCACAGATCAGAAAATAAAACGTTGGGTTCAGATAATTTAAACAGTTGTTAAGATGAGTGAGTGTTTTCACATTGACTAGAATCTCCACATCACTGTCTCATCAACACAAAGAAGAAATAATAATCACGTGTCTCCTCTGTCCTCAGACACGTGACCGTGAAGACGACGCCCAACCACAAGTTCGCTTTTACAGTCAAGACTCATCACACTGTGGCACCTGGAAGCATCGCCTTCAGCCTGCCGCAGGTACACACACACACACACACACACACACACATACACACACACACACACACACACACACATACACACACACACTGGCTCTCTGTGCTCAGTCTCTAATGATCCTTTCCTTTATCTCTCCAGAGGAAATGGGCGGGACTCTCCATCGGTCAGGAGGTGGAAGGTAAAGTCCTCTGAGGTTCACTGCTCATGGAGACGAGTCACATTCTGATCTTATACCGTTTATACTTTTAGCACAAAAAAGATTTACCACTTGAAAGTTGTTGATTTTATAACAGTAAAATAACAGCAGCTCAGTTATATGTGGCAGCTGGGGATAGACAGACAGACAGACAGACAGACAGACAGACAGACAGACAGACAGACAGACAGACAGACAGACAGACAGACAGACAGACAGACAGACAGACAGACAGACAGACAGACAGACAGACAGACAGACAGACAGACAGACAGACAGACAGACAGACAGACAGACAGACAGACAGACAGACAGACAGACAGACAGACAGACAGACAGACAGACAGACAGACAGACAGACAGACAGACAGACAGATAGATAGATAGATAGATGGATGGATGGATGGATGGATAGATATATATACAGATAGATATACAGATGATGGATGGATGGATTGATGGATAGATAGATGGATAGATAGATAGTTTCAATCTCTCGTTCTGTCTCACACTCACGTTGTTGTAACAGATACATTTCTCCATTTTGTCTCCCGACAGTTTCCAACTACAACTTCGACAAGTCGAGGCAGTGCATCGGCTCCATGACGATCGAGATCGACTTCCTGCAGAAGAAGAGCACCGACTCTTCTCCCTACGACTCCGACAAGATGGCCGCCGAGTTCGTGCAGCAGTTCAACAACCAGGCGTTCTCCGTCACTCAGCAGGTTCACGTCCACACGCTCACACACAGAGGAACACGACTCTCCGGCCTCCTTCTTGACTTTTAAAATCCTCTTCTCTGTGTCTCAGCTTGTGTTCAGCTTCTGTGACAAGCTGTTCGGTTTGATGGTGAAAGACATCGAGGCGATGGACGCCAGCATCCTCAAAGGAGAGCCGGTCACCGGGAAGAAGCAGAAGGTACGAGGCCTCGCCGGCACCGCTCAGGCTTCAGCTGTGATGAAGCAGCTCCGGGTTGAAAGTCTTTGTGAAACAGAAAAACTGCAGATGCTAGTCGGAGGAAACAGGAACGTGTGGACTGACTCTGGTTCCTCAGGGTTTCACTGATCGTTCAGGACAAACACATTCACATGAACCCTTCATCACGAAGCTCTAATTAATAGAAACGGTTCCTCATCATAAATCACATTAAGATGGCAAACATTGGTAAATCATATTATACAGTGAACCGCACAGTGGTGATGTTTAATGGCCTCTAGTTACTCAACACGGTCACGTTTGAGGATCAATTATTATCTGTTCATCTTCGTGCTGAAGTGAGAACAATAAATTAATAAATTAATAATAATAAACTTCATGTATATATAAAATACAGTTTTACGGGGGTCTTAAAGATCTAAAGAGAGATTTGAAAGAGGATGAGGAGTTTGTGTTGTTCCACAGAGAGGGGGCGCTCTAACAGAAAAGGACTGGTAACCTCTGTTAAGTTATGATTATTATGGTGCATTGATGGTGTTAATAACATCAGCCTCATGTTGCTGAATGAACAGAGTCTCAGTGTAAATGTTCCTCTGACAGATCGACGTGGGCCTGATGGTGGGAAACAGTCAGGTGGTGTTTGAGAAGGCCGAGAGTTCTTCCCTCACACTCGTTGGTAGGTTTCCTCTTTCTCCTTATTCATCTTCAGGTAACTGTCCACAAGATGGCAGTAGAACAACATCACAGTTGTATCTCAGAGAGAGAGAGAGAGAAATATGAAAATATATACACAGTTTATAGTCAATATAAAGTGTAACTTTCCTTAATAATATACTTTGTATTTCCCACCTAACCTGTTCTCGTCCTCACAGGAAAGGCAAAGACCAAAGAGGCTCGACAGACCATCATCAACCCCGAGTGGAACTTTGAGAAGATGGGAATCGGAGGTCTGGACCGGGAGTTCTCCGACATCTTCCGCCGAGCCTTCGCTTCCCGAGTCTTCCCTCCGGACATCGTGGAGCAGATGGGTGAGAAACACATGATTTTAACAAGGTTTCTCTGTCCAATTAGGAAATATTCTGTCTAAATATTTGAGTACATCTCATTGATTTTGATGGATCAGATTATTTGGAAGAGGTACTTTGTGTTACATGTTTTCACAGGGTTACACACACACACACACACACAGTAGTTGTTGTATGATTCATTCTATTAAACCAGTGTTTATTTCACTCTGGTTCTGAGCGCATAGAGCGATCATAAGATTCAATCATCTTTTCCTCTTTCCATCTCTTCTTTGTCGACTCACATTTTCTTCTCTCTCTCTCTCTCTCTCCCCTCCCCTCCCCTCCCTCCCTCTCCTCCCTCTCTCCCTTCCTCCTCTGCAGGGTGTAAGCACGTGAAGGGCATCATGCTCTTTGGCCCTCCTGGCTGTGGTAAGACACTGATGGCCCGGCAGATCGGCAAAATGCTGAACGCCCGCGAGCCGAAGGTCGTCAACGGGCCGGAGATCCTGAATAAGTACGTGGGCGAGTCCGAGGCCAACATCCGGAAGCTGTTCGCAGATGCAGAGGACGAGCAGAAGAGGGTGAGAGCAGCTGCCTGCACCTCTGTGTCTGTACGACTAACACAACCTGAAGCTAACAGTTCTAAACTCCACCTTCCTCCAGCTGGGAGCCAACAGCGGCCTCCACATAATCATATTCGACGAGCTGGACGCCATCTGCAAGCAGAGAGGCACGGGCGCCAGCAGCACGGGCGTGCACGACACGGTGGTCAACCAGCTCCTGTCAAAGATCGACGGCGTGGAGCAGCTGAACAATATCCTGGTCATCGGTGCGTAGCTGCAGATTTATCCTGAGCACACCAGAAGGTTCCCGGTTCAAATCCCAGAGGGAGATTTTGATCAAAATGACAAATGCCTAATGTCTCCAGAAAGTGCAGTTTTAATTTGTCGGTGATTCATAAATTGAGGAATATTTCCTGAGTCTGACCCATAACACCCCCCCTCCTCTGCCCAGGTATGACCAACAGACCCGACCTGATCGATGACGCCCTGATGAGGCCCGGCAGGTTCGAGGTCAAGATGGAAATCAGTGAGTAAATAAAACTCTGTCTCGCTCTTCAGGCAGCAGATCTCTCCTGTTCTTCCTCCCTCCTCCTCCTCCTCCTCCTCCTCCTCCTCCTCCTCCTCCTCCTCCTCCTCCTCCTCCTCCTCCTCCTCCTCCTCCTCCTCCTCCTCCTCCTCCTCCTCCTCATCACTCTCTCCCTTCCTCTGACCTCCAGGTCTGCCCGATGAGAAGGGCCGGGTCCAGATCCTGACCATTCACACCAACAAGATGCGAGGCTTCAATCTTCTGGCCACTGACGTGGACATCACGGAGCTGGCGGCTGAGACCAAGAACTACAGCGGAGCCGAGCTGGAGGGTTTGGTCCGGGCGGCTCAGTCCACGGCCATGAACCGGCACATCAAGGTCCTTTCAACACACTTCTCATTTCTATCGACATCTACTTATAGATCCTGCGTCCTCCTTCAAATACACCTCACTCAAATGCTCACCACGAAATAATGATGTGATGTTACTTTACCTATTTTATTCTCATTTCTATCATCTACTTATAGATCCTGGTTCTTCATTAATCAGTTCACACTTATTTTTATTAGGGCTGGGCAAGTTAACTCGTTTTAATCGAATTAATTATTTTATCTCGCATTAACTCAGGTTTGATTATTTATTGTTTTATTGTGAAAGTCAGGCTTTTATTTTGTGAAAGTCTGTTGCTGACTGCTGCGGAACCGGAAAAAAGAAAATAATTGGCGGATAAACCATGGATAAGGGTACGGAGCTTTTACATGGCCATTTTCATTTTAAAGTTCTTCCAGACGGCGGAGTCGACAGAACCAAAGTAATTTGTAGCCACTGCCAAGGTGAATTTTCTTATCACCGGAGTACTTCCAGTCTAAAATATCACCTGAATGCAAAACACACAGTTGATATCAGCAAATCACTCAACGAAACAGCGAGCGGAGCCAGGCTTCGGCAGACTACGTTAGACGCAGGGAGGAGTATACATTTTTCATAACGAAGAGGATAACATTAATGCCCTGGCAGTGGCATTGAGCTTTAATTTTGTATTTGCTTTGATAACATTGTTAATATTTACACTGAATATTTTATTTAACTGCTACTGTATTAAATACTGATGTTAAAAGTGTTTGCACAACAAATGTTATGGCACTTTCCTTCATATGGCAGAACATTGAAAATAAAATTGCGCTATACACTACTTTTTAATTCATTATTGGATTTTGCGTATACAAATGCGATTAATCGTGATTAATCAGGGAAATCATGCGATTAATCGCGATTAAAACTTTTAATCGTTGCCCAGCCCTAATTTTTATCTTCACTTATATTTTAGACTTAATTCTTTATTTATTCTTGCTTCTATATATTGTTCTGTTCTGTAATCTTCAAACAAGCTGTTACAAGATTTTCCTTCAGGATTAATAACGTCTTATCTGATCTTATCTAATAAAAAACACAGTGTAATGTCAAAATCTATGTGAAAGTAATTTAGTGTCATGTTAACAAATCGACTCCTTACTTGCTCAGAGTGTGTTTGTCCTGAGCTCAGAGACGTTGACGGACTGTGAACTCGCTCTGAAGCAGATCATGTGATTGTTGCTCCTCAGGCCACATCCACAGTGGAGGTGGACATGGAGCGAGCGGAGAAGCTGAAGGTCACCAGAGCCGACTTCCTGGGATCCCTCAACAACGACATCAAACCCGTAAGAACCAGCTGGCGTCCTCACTGCAGGATCCAGGCCAACGCTCCCTGAACCCCCGCCCCCCCCTCACGCTGTAGTTCTGTTTCCTCAGATGTTCGGTACCAACACGGAGGATTACTCCAGCTACATCATGAACGGGATCATCAAGTGGGGCGACCCGGTGACTCACGTCCTGGATGACGGAGAGCTGCTGGTGCAACAGACCAAGAACAGTGACCGCACCCCCCTGGTGGCTGTGCTAGTGGAGGGTGAGGATCCCTATTCAATCTATTCATTCACCGTCACAGTTGTTTACAAAAACTTACATCAGCCCAAGGGCAATTTTCTTTCTTCTGCTGTCAACCTTTTTCAAAATTGGGTGACTTTGTACATTCTGGGAGAGGTACAGTGCGTTCATGTTGACAATAATCACAGATCAGTAGAGAAAAAAAATAATAACTGAATAAAAACAAGCCGAATAAAAAGCAACATGTAAGAGGGTGATTTGAGCGAGAATGGGATAGCGGTCCGTGAGGCTCGCTAAATCAAGGCAACATTACAGGGTCATTCATTCAATACTTCCACAAAGTCTGGCCTTAGGGGTTTTACATATCTCACCCGTTTGCTCCATAATTGGATGAACACAGTTTTCCGAAGACGAAGGGAGAAAGTAATCCTTTCCATAACATAAATGTCATTTACTATATCTATCCACTCCTCTATCGTGGGGGGCTCAGGAAGCAGCCAGCGCCTTGTGAGCGCTTTTTCGTAACAAGGGTTTTATTGTGAAAGGAGCAGGAGCAGAGGATTCACAGCTTCCTGTCGAGTCCTGACCCGAGTACAGAGACCTCATGTAGCAGCTCTGCAGACACACAACCTGTGCAATGCAGGCGTTACACAAACACACACACACAATAAACTGTTCCCCTCCTCTGCTCTCGACACTCAGGCCCCCCCCACAGTGGAAAGACGGCCCTGGCAGCGAAGATCGCCGAGGATTCTCAGTTCCCCTTCATTAAGATGTGCTCTCCAGACAAGATGATTGGACACTCGGAGATCTCCAAGTGCCAGGCAATCAAGAAGGTAAGAGCTGTTTGTGTTGTAATCACAGAATCACCACACGTCCACACTGAAAACATGGAAGGATTTCATCTGTTTGATTCTGTCTCTCTGTCCCTCCTCATCCCTCCCTCTGTCCCTCCTCATCCCTCTCTCCCTCTGTCTCTCTGTCCCTCCTCATCCCTCCCTCTGTCCCTCCTCATCCCTCTCTCCCTCTGTCTCTCTGTCCCTCCTCATCCCTCCCTCGCTCTGTCCCTCCTCATCCCTCCCTCGCTCTGTCTCTCTGTCCCTCCTCATCCCTCCCTCTGTCCCTCTTCCCTCCTCATCCCTCCCTCCCTCCGTCCCTCTGTCCCTCCTCATCCCTCCCTTGCTCCGTACCTCCTCATCCCTCCCTCGCTCCGTCCCTCTTCCCTCCTCATCACTCCCTCGCTCTGTCTCTCTGTCCCTCCTCATCCCTCCCTCGCTCTGTCTCTCTGTCCCTCCTCATCCCTCCCTCGCTCTGTCTCTCTGTCTCTCCTCATCCCTCCATTCCTCTGTCCCTCCTCATCCCTCCCTCGCTCCGTCTCTCTGTCCCTCCTCATCCCTCCATCCCTCTGTCTCTCTGTCTCTCCTCATCCCTCTGTCCCTCTCCCCTCCTCATTCCTCCCTCGCCCGTCTCTCTGTGCCTCCTCATCCATCCCTCGCTCTGTCTCTCTGTCCCTCCTCATCCCTCCCTCGCTCTGTCTCTCTGTCCCTCCTCATCCCTCCATCCATCTGTCTCTCCTCATCCCTCCATCCCTCTGTCCCTCCTCATCCCTCCCTCGCTCCGTCTCTCTGTCCCTCCTCATCCCTCCATCCCTCTGTCTCTCTGTCTCTCCTCATCCCTCTGTCCCTCTCCCCTCCTCATTCCTCCCTCGCCCCGTCTCTCTGTGCCTCCTCATCCATCCCTCGCTCTGTCTCTCTGTGCCTCCTCATCCCTCCCTCGCTCTGTCTCTCTGTCCCTCCTCATCCCTCCATCCATCTGTCTCTCCTCATCCCTCCATCCCTCTGTCCCTCCTCATCCCTCCCTCGCTCCGTCCCTCCGTCTGTTTCAGATCTTCGAGGATGCCTATAAGTCCCAGCTCAGCTGTGTGGTGGTGGATGATATTGAGCGTCTGCTGGACTACGTGCCCATCGGTCCTCGATTCTCTAACTTGGTCCTCCAGGCTCTGCTGGTGCTGCTGAAAAAAGCTCCACCCAAGGTCAGAGTTCATCAGCGTCCTGTCTTCATGTTGTTTTATTATGAAACCTTTAGCTTCGTTCCTTCTCACCTCATCCTTCCACATGGTTCATGTTCTTTTTCCTGCTGACTAACAAACACACAAACAGCAGAGGAGGTGATGGAGGGAACATCTCCGCTGCATCAACACATCAGTTCAGGCCTCCTCCTTCATGTCTCTGTCTCATTCAGTATTGTTGTGTGTGCTGTATTCACCCACATTACATTTCTAAACCGACAATTAACCTTGTGACTTCCTCGTGTGCACAGGGTCGGAAGCTGCTGATCATCGGCACCACCAGCAGGAAGGACGTGCTGCAAGAGATGGAGATGCTGGACGCCTTCAGCACCACGATCCACATCCCGAACATCTCAACCGGGGAGCAGCTGGTCGACGCCCTCGAGGTGAAGTGTGAACGCACACGTGCACAAACTCTTAATGTGACACAACACAAGCGCATTAGAATGTTTGAAGGTAAAGATGCTCACAGTCGTGCACAAGGACACGAAGAGAGATTAAATTAAATATAGCCTTCCACCCGTTCTCAAGAGAACACACATGAACACACGGACACCTACACACACACACACACACACACACACACACACACACACACGTACACACAGCCTTGAAAATCCGTAATGAATGAAGAACTCTATTCACCGAAGCTGCAGAGACGATGATAAGTGGCAGACCGATGATTCCGAGGCTGTTTTCTTCTTCCTCTTCACGTCGGGTCTTATTTTGAAACATCTCTAACAGATCTGTTGTTTGCTTTCTGCAGCTGCTCGGGAGTTTCTCGGATAAAGAGCGAGTCAGCATCGCTCAGCAGCTCAAAGGGAAGCGAGTGTGGATCGGCATCAAGAAGCTCCTGGTGCTCATCGAGATGTCACTGCAGGTCTGTGCCCCTTTGTTCAGATGACCTTGAATAACCCTTGTGGAGTTTGCAGGATCTCCTTGTGTCTCTGTGTGTGTTTCCTCTGGTTTCATCCCAAAGTCCAAACATACAGATTAGGTTTGGTGGAGACTTTAAGAATGAGTGGAATCATTTTACTGCTCCGGACTTTTCATGAAATAACAGTTTGTCTTTAGTCTCATACGTTAAAGATCAAAAAGTATTTTTACTGTTTGCCCTTGTGTGATCATTGTTCACTTCTGTTGCTGAAACCGACTCGAGCAGCAGAGCTCAGCGTTTCTTCTCGTATGATAATCAGAAGTTTCACATTCTGTACGACAGACCCGTGGAGATCTGAGCTCAGCGCACAGGGGAAACCACCCGCTGCACCAGTTGAACCGAGTCAACTGTGGACGTGCATGTGCAAAAAGCAGGAATTCAGTGTGTGTTTAACGTTTGAGAAGAGAAGTCCGACTGGTTGATGAAGCTGGTTTTGATCATGTCGCTGGACATCGGAGGAGAACGAGTGTAGACCTCAGACAGCCGAGCTTCACTAGCTCCAGTTGCTGGGAGATTTCTGACGTGTCGACACCTTATTGACTCTGTACGTCTGTTTGTTTATGCTCTTGACAAACTGTTCGATCCCTCCCTCTCTTCGCTTCTCTTCTAGATGGAACCGGATTACAGAGTGACCAAGTTTGTGACTCTGCTCAGAGACGAGGGGGCGTGAGTACAGCCGCTCTGCACAGATTCACCTTCACTTCCACTGCATCGCTTTAAAAAAGACATTTTATCTCTTCATTTTCCCTTTTTATGTTTAATCCTGCAAGCTTCTTTTTTTAGACCGTAACATGTCAGAATATCGTAATTCCTATAGACGCCATTGACCGAGTGTATAATGAACAAGGCTCAGTAATGACACAGAAGAAAACATATTGATTTCCACAGAGTGGGTGTTTTCACTCTCAGTCTCTGAACTCTTCTCATTAAACTTCTGACCTTAACGGCTTTATTTTACCATCACCAGGTTGAATGAAGGAGATCAGATCAGAATTTAACGTGTCCGTCCCCCCCCCCCGTGCACCGGTAAGATCAACGACTCATCGTCGAGGCTCAAGCCCGACGGGCGAAGCTGCTCACACACTGTGCAACCTCAGAAACGAGATTCAGTCTCACACTGGTCCAGAAAATCCTCTGAGACGAGAAGACAAAGCTCATTTCAGTCACAGGAGAAGTTGTTGTCTGACAAAGCTAACGAGGGAGAAACGTGCCGCCTCGACCACATGTGTAATTTTATAATAATACACTATGTTTGTACAAAACCTTTCATACCAGAAATGCAGCTTTACATAGAATATAAATCAAATGTAGTTCAAAATAAGCAGAGAGCAGATTTTAAGAAACACAAGAACATGTTAAAATGAAATTTCTGGAGGCGTCAGCATCTCAACACTCAGGCCGACCAGGATTTGGCTTCTATAAAGTAAATGGATCTTTATCTCCTGTGCTGTGAGAAGCATCCTCCAGCCATAAATCACATTTCTCCCTATTGGGTTTAGGCCATTTGTGCCAACACAGTGAGGGAAAATGTGCTGAGTGTGTTGGAATCGACTCGTGACTCTGCCTCAGCTGCAAGAGACCTGATGACACTTCTGACGTCTCAAGAATCTGATCCTTCTGTTCACTGCATGACAACTAATGCTCCACAAAGCTGGAAATCTGTTCGACTCTAAAATGTGAAGCGCGACTCAGAAACTCGCTGAACTCGCACAGTGTGTGTGACGCTAGACGCACAAAGTGTGTAGCTTCCCAGTCAGTCAGTAGATTAGACGTTTCCCTGCCCTGTAGGATAGTGATTTGAGTAACAGCTTCAAATATCCAGGGGTTGTGTTTTAGTGTAATTAGTATAATTTTAATGTAAAATTCATTTTAGTGAATGTTACTGGAATTAAAAATGTCACAACATCTTCACTTCTTTCTTAAGAGCTGAAGTGATTCTTACATTTTAATTTGTGGTTTTGTATCTTCTATAATTTAAAGCTGCCTCTAAATTCACCATCATCTTTCATTATCTTTTCACTTCATTTCATTTGTCACTTCCATGCAAGCACCTTCATATGTATTTGAATGATTCTTTGTATTAATGTTGTATATGTATTTGGTTTGGTTGCACACTTTGGTTCTTATAGCCCTAATGTAGTTGCAGAACTGGTCCTTAGGTTTAGTTTTAATTAGTTGGTTTCACCCGCTTCTGGTCAATTCACTCTTAAAAACAACTCATTGCTCAAAACTCATTCTTCTGCAGGAGAGGACCTGTACATACATGTAGCTGGAACTTAATTATCTGACCTGATCATTATAATGCTGTTTAATAAAAGGTATTAGTGGAAAGATTTATCACAAAACTAACAGTTTACATTCCAATCCAAACACTGTGCTGATAAGATCAGACTAAAGCAAGTCAGATATTTTCCCTTCAGTCTAAAATCAATGAATTCTATTAACTCTGAGTCTTGAACCTGGAGCAGAGCTGCCGGGGGACAGAGACACAAGAGGGACAGAGACGCCTGCACACACTGCTCGACACTTTGAGTTGAGTTGTTTGAATTTGTGTTAAAGACGAAATAAACTATGATAACACGTGATTGGTTTGTCTCTGGTTGTCCAGCTCAGCTCTGTCCACATGTCTCTGTCCACATGTCTCTTGTCTCTGAAGCCAGGGAGGGTTAATTGTCTAACATTGACACTGGGAGTTAGATGCACTGGAGTTTTTTCTTAATTGGTACGTCTACCCACCGGATACTAAAATACATGTTGTCCTCTTTCTAGTGGACGCAACTTCTACGAGTAGAAGAATGAAACGAGCATCTCGCCATCAACAAGCCGATCCATGGGACACAACGAGGAAGAGGAGGAGGAGGAGAGATCTTCCTCCTGTTGATTCACCCGCTGATCCATCTGAATCCACTCCGAGTCTATGAGAGACAGCAGTCCTCTTTATCTCAGCATGTTCCCACAGCCAGACTCAGCTCCCTCTTCTCCCTCTCCCTCCTCCTCCTCCTCCATCTTCCTCTTCCTCATCCGACGCTGGCAACATACACAGCAAACAAGTGGAAGTCGTATACTGTTATAAACCTGTCATCTGTAAAGAAGTTGCAATAGATGATTGTATAAAAGTTCTGTTTCGTGCATCAGACATTAAGAAAAGTTGTGTGTTTAGCTGTAGTGTTTGATGTATTCGTTGCATATCTCTTGTGTAGCTGATGTAGTTGTTGTTTCCTCACACACGAGAGCAGTATAAACACAATATACCAGAGGCTTTTAGTGAAAGTGTAGTGGCTGTAAAAAGATGCTGTCATGTGTAAATGTTTCCCTCTAATTATACAGTATGTCCACGTTCTGTAAATAGTATATATAGACAAAAGGTATATCTTAAAAACGATATAAATGACGTCTCCAGTTTATTTGGTGCTTTATCAGTATATGATTCTTCTTCCCTGTTGCTCCACAGATGTTTGACTGTGATAGTGAAAGTGATTACTGGGTAGTGGGTCTGTGTGTGTGCGTTGTGTTCAGTTCAGTTCAGTCCGAGTGTAGCTGCGGAATCATCAGTGTTAAAAAAAGACGACAAAACCAATAAAAAAACACTTTTAACTTCCACTCGACAAAAACCTTCAGTACTTCTCTCATCTGTGACTTGTGGGAGTTGGAGCTTGTGTCCACTTGTGTGCATGTGTGAGGAACTAAATGCTGCATGTGTGTGTGTGTCTGTGTGCATCTGAATCCAGGTTTTTTGACGGTCGATGGTTAATTTGTATTCTTTCTCACATCACGTGTTCAGTGCTTCTCGTCCACAGTTCTTGTTTCGTTTGTGTGTGTAAATATATGTCAATATGCAGATGTATTATTGCAATAAAAATAACACAGATGCACAAGAAACGACTCTTCCATCTTCTCGTCTCGTTCATTCATCCTGGATTTGGTGCACTCGGGGAATCTGAGCTCGATATCCACTCTCTCTCAGCTGTGTCTGATCTCCACCGGCACCGGGGGGGGGGGGGGGGGGGGGGGGCGGCTCGGCAGCTGCTAAGTGCTGCACCATGTTCACCAGCTCCTCTCCGGCTTTGTGTGTCTGTGGTGCGGTGCCAGTTGTGTGAAGTGGCTTTTTAGAGACATTTCACAGAAAGTAATTGCAGCTGAGAGCCAGGCCAATAGAGGGGGGGTGGGGGGGCATGAACTGTAAATAAAGATGGACGACACAACTCCTGTATTTGGAGTCTGTGCAATATGACAATAAAGGGGCGGAGCCGCGTAATCAAACTCCCACTGACACAAATACTCGACCAATCAGCTGTCAATCATCCAACATTTGTGTAACATCAAATAACTAATTAATACCAAACTTACAGGAACAATCATCAGATTCTTAAATGACAGAAACTATCTTTGAGAAAATTTTTCATCTTTGTTTCTGTGTGTTGTGCTGATGTTGAACAAAGGAAAGTTGTGAGCAGATGATTCTCTGTATTAAGAATCAGTGAATCACACAATCAACACACAGACAACTTCAAGTCTCCATCAAACACCATCAGCGTTTGTTTCGACTGTGGGAGGAAGACGGAGCTGCTCCACCTGAGATCTCCTCCACTAGAGACCCAGAGCTGCTGGTCTGAGTCTCTATGAACCTGGATCCTGGGTCTAGAACATCTGAGTCTCTGATCTCAGACGTGAAAGGTTCCAGAGTGGAATCAGATCATTATAGATGCAGACGTCTATATGTGACTAGTTTCTGTCTTTTTTACTCTTCTTGGCTTTTATGTGTATTTTAATCTATGTTTTTTTATCAGGACCCAGAGTCTGATAAGAAGATATATTTTACTTTATGTTTCTGAATGTAACTGAATGTTATTGTTTCTGAATGTAACCGAATGTTACTGAATGTAACTGAATGTTTCTGAATGTAACTAAATGTTACTGAATGTTTCTGAATGTTTCTGAATGTAACTGAATGTAACTGTTTCTGAATGTAACCGAATGTTTCTGAATGTTACTGCATGTTTCTGAATGTTATTGTTTCTGAATGTTTCTGAATGTTATTGTTACTGAATGTAACCAAATGTTACTGAATGTAACTGAATGTTTCTGATTGTAACTGAATGTTTCTGATTGTAACTGAATGTTTCTGAAAGTTTCTGCATGTAACTGAACGTTTCTGAATGTTTCTGAATGTTTCTGAATGTTACTGCATGTTTCTGAATGTTATTGTTTCTGAATGTTTCTGCATGTAACTGAATGTTTCTGAATGTTACTGCATGTTTCTGAATGTTACTGCATGTTTCTGAATGTTATTGTTTCTGAATGTTTCTGAATGTTATTGTTACTGAATGTAACCAAATGTTACTGAATGTAACTGAATGTTTCTGATTGTAACTGAATGTTTCTGATTGTAACTGAATGTTTCTGAATGTTTCTGAATGTTTCTGATTGTAACTGAATGTTTCTGATTGTAACTGAATGTTTCTGAATGTTTCTGAATGTTTCTGAACGTTTCTGAATGTTTCTGAATGTTTCTGAATGTTTCTGAATGTTTCTGAATGTTTCTGAATGTTTCTGATTGTAACTGAATGTTTCTGAATGTTTCTGCATGTTTCTGAATGTTATTGTTTCTATATGTTTCTAAATGTATCTAAATGTTTCTATATGTTTCTGAATGTTTCTGAATGTTTCTGATGAAAACAAACGGTCCCTTTAATGCTCGGTGATTATGCAAACCCCCCCCCCCCCTGTCTGGGCGGGACAGTACCCCCTCTGGCCGCTGGAGGCCGCTGCAGAGCCCGGTGGTGAATCATCCAAGCGGCGGCTCCGCGGCTCCTGACCCGCATTCACCCGCACTGTACCGGCAGGGGAGGAGCACCGAGCCCCGGGAGCAGACCCACAGAACCCTCCGGCCCCCGGCTCCATGGCTCAGCGGACGGTCCCCGGCGGCTCCCCGGGACCCGCTCACCTGACAGCGGACTGAGGAGAGGCCGGACCCGGACCCGGAGGAGGAAGCAGCGCCGCCGCGGATCAGACGGTAAAACCTCCGGACTCCGCTCGGGTCCTGCGCGTCGGTTCCGCTGGGTGTCCCGGATCCGGTCCCGCGGCTGCACGGGACCGGACCCGGTTCTGATCGGATCGTGTTTACGGTGTAAAACCGGGTCTTTCTCCGCGGGGGGGAGGGAGGGAGGGAGGGAAGGGAAGGGGAGGGGGGGGGGGGGGGTCTGCTGGCCGGGGGACGGCGGTGCAAGGTGAGCGGTGTCCTCACGTCAACCCGGCGGCCCTACAGGTGACCGGGGCCCGGGAGCCCCCCCACCCCCAGTCCCGGTGCAGCCCGACCCCCCCGGCCATGTGCTCCCGCGGATCCAAAGTGCACGAGCAAAGTTGGAGCTATAGGACGAGCGAGTGCAATCAGAGAGAGACGTGCACGCGCGGGACTCGGTGCCCTACATGTAGATCTGACCCTAACCCGGGGGGGGGGCACCGGGCTTTGTGCACGGCTGCTCACGGGCTGCGTGTGCATGTACAGTATGTGTGGAACCTCCCAGTGTGAGATTTACTGCGCAGTCATTGTTCACATTCCTGTGCTGTGACGTGTCCAAGTGGGTCTGACTGGGAACCAGTGGGTCCTGCAGACTGGGTGCGTGCGTGTTGCTGGGGCAGAACGTGCGCACCCACCTATAGACAGAGGCGTGGTGTGGGTCTGTGTGTGTGTGTGTGTGGAGAGGTTCAGGTAACTGTCCCTGTTCATTCCAATCAGGTGTGAGGCGTGAGGTTCAAGAGGTCAGAGCAGGGGTCAGAGGTCAGGGTGAGATATAAGAGGTATAATCTGATCTGTGAAGTTGAACCTGAGGTCGCCTCACGCGTCGTCATGTGGAAGAGACGAAGCACTTCCCACAGGACGCCACTTCTGATTTCTGATTTTGTCTTATTATTGTAAATCTTTAAACGTATAGTCAAGAAATCTGTCGTGCGTGTGACGTGTTTCAGATCAACACATCCAGAGAAAACATGTAAACAAGGCTGAGTGTGAAGCTGGAGTCACTGTGAATTAAAAGGTTTGGGAGCTCGGCCTGAATTTAAAGTAGTTTGAGATCTCCTGGGTTCCAGCTGTTGAGCGTGAGATATAAGAAGTAAAACAGGACAGTGAAGGTTCATCAGCCGCCAAGGTGTCGAGCTTCCACGTGAGCTGACACTTCTCCTCCACGCTGCCATCGATTAGCTGAACACGTCCAGAGGGAAACTGTCACGTAAACACAGCTGAGACAGGAAGTGGAATCCCAGCGACAGGATGAGATCTCCTGGTTGCCCTGGTAACCCAGTTCATCATCCCGCTCGCCAGGTCAGGAGCATTTTATTAGTTTCCAGCTCCTTCCCAAAGGTTGAGTGTTTGTCTGTGGGAGTGGGCGGGGGGGGGTTGTGTGTGTGTGTGTGTGCATTGTTCTCTTCAGACAGCGTTAGAAGCCAGGGCACAACACAGAGATCCTCTTAAAACACATTTATTAATAAATTGTGTGAAGCCGAGTAAAACGGTAAAACTGAAATGAATCTTCCTCTTGAAGAAAATTATCTGAAAACGATGCTGCGGTGAATCCAAGTAAAAATATATATGTATGTCCGTGTAAATGTATACGTGTGCAATGCATACAAAGCCATAATCTCCGCCAGCAGCCAGACGTGACCTCTTTTGACGTCTATATCCCTAACGCCACCCCCCCCCCCCCCCCCTCACTCCCACAGCTCGCTGCTGGGAGGCAGTGCCCTGGTTTCCCGAGGTAGGCTGAGGCTTAATGTATAGAGCGAGGGGAGGGGTGAGGGGGAGAGACAGCCCCACCCCCCCTCTCTCTCTCTCTCTCCTTCCTCAGTCTGAGGGAAACGGGTTACATAACATACATAATAGGGCGTATGGCGTCGGCCCCCGAGGTCCCACGGCCGGCTGACGTCACACGGAGCGAGACAGAGAAGGGGGAGGGGCTTAGACTCACACATGTATGTGCATGCAGCTGGTTCTGAGGAGAATTAACCCCTTCAACGTGCCGTCACAGGGGGAGTGATGGGTCGCCCACAAGCGTCCAAAACCCCCGGTGACTGAATCCACAGAGAGAGAGAGAGAGAGGGAAGGAGAGAGAGAGAGGGAGGGAGGAAACCAGTTAGAGCTCAGCAGCTTCCACGTCTAATAATCTATATAACACATTTATATCATCTAAGTTGCACTAAACCGTTAAGCTGCTGATTATTTCACCATTGATTTTCTGACCAACAGTCCAATAACCTATAATTAGGTATTTTAGTACAAAGGTGTTTTAGGTGCTTCGTTATAAATCACAAAAACAATTTATTGGAGAATAAAGGAAGGAGCAGATATTCAGAATCCTGCAGATTCTATAAAGCAACTTAACTGGTTGATTGATTAATCAACTCCACACCTTCTATCTGTCAACACTCTAATTGATTCAATGCTACATTTAAGTTCATAATGGAAAAATAGAAAAGAGAGTTTTTGCCATTACAATGTTTTTATACAGTTTGATAAAACATTTTGCAGCTTTCTAAACCAGGGATTGTTTTGTTTTGATTATTTTGATTACACCGTGTCGGACTGACTGATTGATGCGGATCTCAGCAGTTTGTCTACAAATTAAAAACACATTTGTTTATTATTTTGCTGCAATACTTCATATCGAGCTGAATTACGGAGCTTTTATTTTGAAAAGCTGTGAACTTGGGTCTGCAGATTGTGTCGGTTGTTTAACAGAAAAACTTCAGTTTCATTTAAAGAAAAACAGTGACTGTAAAATCTTCAGTGCAGATGAACGAGGTTGGATGAACACAAAGTCAATTCAGATACTTCACTGATATAGTACACAGTGTACAATGTGAGTACAAAGTGTACTATGTGTACTCAAGGGTGTGGTGCATGGATTTCAACTGGGAGTTGTCTCAAGTAAAACTGTTTCCCACTCACTAGAATGAGGATGGTGATGATGATGATGATGATGATGATGATGATGATGAGCCCAACATTTGTACCGTGGGCCCTTGATGTTTTGAGCACTGATGGAGATGACCCCCCCCCCCCCTTCGCTGCGTAGCCAAGATGGCGGGTGGTGAGGGCGAGTAGCGTCCATTTCTGTCCACACAACCTTGTGTCTGTTATGACGACAACATGCGAGTACTCACAGTTCACTGCATGTTGAAGTACTTCTTCAGATGTGAGTATGGAAGTACACGGTCCTGTACTACTGGGTTAGGGTCCAATCCACCACAGGAAGTGAAATTATATGGTGAAGATGGCTGCATACCATTTAGTTCTGCTGGTTTAGGGCCTTTACATTGAACATGGTGGGTCAGTGGATCAGTGGGAGGACGTCCAGGAGACATCAGGTCCTCACAGGACAGACATGTATCACCAGTCACATGTGTGATTCTACTACTAAATATCTGCATCTACACTCAGGCTTCAACTGGAGAGTTTTATTCATTTTCATTTTCCTCCTACGTTCTCTTCTTCTCTCTGCCGGAGGAAACGTGCACGACTGCACTGAAATGCTCATTTCAGGGAATTTGCTTTTTTTGTCAGTTTCCAAATTTGCACAAGCTGCCTCTGAAATTAAAGAAGAGGCGTTAATTAGCGGCTGCACCAATCTGCCCACATCACCGTCGGTGGAGTTCTCTGCCAAATTGAAAGCGTGCGTGCTGATTAAAAGGCGAAGTCAGTAAACCTGCTCTGGTTCGTCCGTGGGGTCGATTCTCATCCAATTAGCAGAATACTCACATCCAGCTGCAAAAGAAAACAGCTCAAATTCATAATGTCAAACAAAATCAAAATGGCTCTTCAAATGTAAAGGACGCTGTAAATAGCATTTAAAGTTCTAGCACTTTAAATTAGATCTTTGTAATTGAGTTAGGATTAGATGCATTAGACTGAGACGCCGCTGGCGGGGGGGGTGAAGTGGTTAAACTCACACAGCTCCTCTGGAGGAGGGAGGTTGTTCTCCCTGTGCCTCCCACACTCCTCCATGCAGGTACATGGTTCTCTGTCCTTCCGTCCATCTGTCTCCTCCTAGGTTGTCTCAGCATGTGAGACAATACGTCTTCATCACTCTCAGTGTGTCCACTCTCTTTGTCCTCTCGGTACTTTAGCTGTAACTCATCTAACTGCGTCTCAGCCTTTAAGAAACACTCTGTCCTCTGGGAAGCAGCGATGCTGAGGACAACTGTGGGGGGGGGGGTAGACCTGCAGCAAGTGACTCAGAGGACAGACAGTAGATTCTTTACCAGCTGTACATACTCACACAGGAGTATTTTATCATAACAGTATAACATGTTGTGAGCGGGAATGTGCATAATTAACGTTTTAACCAACAACAAGTATATTGAGCGATTAACAGTTTCACAGTAAAAACCGACGGGTCAAATAGACGGTGCCGGCCGCTTCAGTTTAATTAATTAGGTAATAAATGGGAAACACTGATTTCTTCATTGTATTTGGAATAAACCAACATGAGGACATATTACAACCTGGAGGATTCATTGTTCTGCCTTTAACTTTCTCAACGGATCGAACAGGAATAAACTATAATGTAGTTTGAAATAGATTATGTGTGTTAATGTTTTGCACTTGTGGCACTACTGTACCGGCTTATCTGTGTCTCGTCATACTAACAAAATGATATATCTTTGGATTTTGGACTCTTGTTCGGACAAAAGAAGACATTTGAAGACATTGACCTAGTCTGTTGTAAACTGTTTAGAAACAAAGACACAGAGGAGCCGAGGCTGTTAGAGCGGGAGGCGTCCCCACCTGGTGGATGAACACAACGTGTACACAACGCCCGACTGACTACAACATCAATCATGCAGCAATATAAAACATAGTTCTTAAACACACATACAGGATTACAGAAGAGCCTCAGGGTTCCTGCGTGGTACCAGCTTCTCTGGAATGTCCTGTTCCTTTCCTGTGTTTAATGCAGCCGCTATTCAATTATTGTCGAACACATGCGTCTCCCACGCAGAGAATGAAACATGCATCGGTCCATCAAGGACAGTTCTCCTTCCATCTGGCAGGAAATAACTTATAAATGTATTAAATCAGGGTTGAGAGTCACCAAATCTCCTGACATGTCCTTTTAGGGCCGTGACGTGCTGCTGGAATTGCTTTTCAGTCTCAGTATCATAACATGTTGTGTCTTATGTGTGATTAAGAGGAAGATGCAGTAAAACCAGGATGATTAAGAGTTGGAGTCGTGCGTAGGAACGAGTTTATGTACGTTTCTTCACTTTTTTTTAGTGCAAATGCAATTTGTTTATGGATCAAGCGAACATATGGAGGGATTCCAGTGTAGCCACAGAAAAACAATAAGTGCTTAGCTCACATTCTTCCAGGAAAGAGGACAAAGTGGAACAGTCTCTGCTTGAGAAGGGAGCAGGAAGGTTTCCTGCCCCAGAGGCGAGACTCGGGTCTGTCTGCGAAGCCGGAACGATTCCTGTTTTACACTAGCTATTGTTCAAGTTTATTCTTTTCAGCCTCAGGATGATTTGTAGTTTTATTGATTCTAATTTGTTCTGCCACTGTTTCATAATGATGACTTTCACTCCCCAGAAATAACAATCAAGGTCTCTAAGGTGTTTTACGCTGTTATTTCACTTTAGATCTCTTTCTCTCACTCTCCTCTCTTCAGTGTGCTATTAAAACATCCATAAAGTGTCCCTGTCCTCTCGTCCTAGCTCCGCCTGTAGGTGTGTGTTGTAGGTGTGTGTGTGTGATGACAGTTTACCTTCTCCCAATGACCCCCACCAGCACTTCATCAGCCACACCACAGTATTCATCAATTCATCAAATCAAGAGAGATTTTCATGTTACCGAGCCTCACGTTGCTGCATTTTCAAAATAAACCAATAAAAAACACTTAAGGAAAGTCTTTGTAGAGTGTAGTTTAATAGTGTAATAAAAATATATATAACCTTATCAATACAGGATGTGTTTGAGTGAATCTGGAGGCTCTCGACAGAATAATGGCGCCCACTGTCCATTTTAATTCATTTGGAATCATGTGTCTGGCAAATCTAATATTCAATCTATTTTAGCTCTGTAGGGAAATACCTGCCTCTTTAGCTGCTTAGTGCTCGACTGTGTTCCCCAGCTGTTTGGTGCTGGGGGGGGGGGGGGGGAGGGAGTGTTCACTTGGTTTATTGGAGCTCGGGGTCGATGAGAGTATGAGAGTTGATGTGAGGAAGTCCACCTCCTTCCTGGGCCACATGGACCTTGAAGGCCAAACCCAAACGAGACGGTCCATTACCATGAGCGGAGTCATCAACTCGTCCCGCCCTTATTGCTGTTGCCTAGCAACAGAGCTGAAGTTGGCCATGATGAGAAAGTCTGAAGGCCCCATTGGCCGTTCAGTCGAGTTGAAGCGTGGAACTGGAGCGTCCATTACCTCTCTGAGCTGCTCACTAAAGTGCAATGAGTCCTGTTCAGAAGAAAATCCAGTGTTATTAATTTGATTCCTGAATATCTTGTTATTGTATTGAAGTGATGCTGTGTTAGGCTCCTCCCTCGTCCCCGGCGCCGCTGCTGTGAAGTCTCTCTCACTTCCAGCAGCTTCCCTCAGGAGCCTTGTATTGTGTTAGCGGATAAAAGAGGAAGACAAAAAAAAAACTGCTTCAGTGAGATGAGAGAAAGACTTCATAACAATCTCCCACCCTCCAGGGAGGATTCTCTCTCTCACATGTCCTCTGTGCACCGTGCAACACACACACCCCCCCACACACACACGTACTCTGTGCACACACACATGTACTCTGTGCAGTACACACACATGTACTCTGTCCTACGGAGAAAGGAACCAAGGCGTCGGGAGTGGCCACAACAGGAAGTGGTCCAGGGATACATTAAGAGGACGGACTCCCTGCTCAGAATGAACCGCAGCCGAGAGGTCGAGCCCTTTGCTGCTCCCCTCGGGGGGGGTGGGGGGGGGGTACAGAAAAGCTCACGCAGTGACTTTAAAAAGAATATTTTTCTGGCATCGTGCTGTTCTGAACATCTGAGCGAGATGGGGCAGATGGGGGGGGGGGAGACGGGACGCTGCCGAGGGAATCAAGATCAGGAGAGACAGAAGGAGGCTGAAGTAAAGGGAGGCGCAGTAAAGGTCATGTCCCCCCCCCCACTCCTCCTGGAAGCCTCCGACAGAGAGGACCTGCACTGAGCTCCGTCTGATGAATTTCATCAGCTGCGTATTAGCATCGCTCTTATTGTTTTTCTTTATTTTTCTGATCAGATACGAGTTATTGAGCCGGGAGCACATGGAGGTGGGGGGGCAGTCTGAGGCTTCTAGGGTCAGAGTTCGGAAAAGAAAGGAAATGTCACAGAGGCCGAGCAGTCTGCTAGTCCAACCATATTTAAATCCTCCAAATCTATCAAGTTAAACGCGTTAAAATCATATGCAAACTTCATATAGACGCCAAGAGGCAAATAAATGTTGACTCCGTTATGTCTGTGATTTCTTTCGGCTAAAGGATAAATCAGTCGGGCTCTTCTTACCACAGCAGACGTCTTAGTGCTGCTGATGTCTTAACATATCAACATATCACGACTTGTATATAATATCATTCCATAAAAAGCCCCAAACCCTGAAACTATTAAATTCATAGTGGATAATAGAGATAACAAGATAACTGACTATCAAATGGAATCTGTGCCTGATGAGTGAATTAAAGGAGGATTTCTTATCTGATGAGTTTGTGATTATCTTTCTCATTTCAAATCATTTCCCAGTTTCTGACGTCACACAGTTTATGTTAATTTGCAAAGAATAGAACAGGCTTAATTGTCTCAGTCTGAGGTCAGAGAAGTGACTAAGTAGTTAGTCCAGACTATCAGGTGGAACCCACACACAGTCAGAGTGAAGGTCGGACTCGGGTCAGCACCAGGTTTGTTTAGTCCTGGTGGAGGATTCACCAGCGGCTTCACTCACAGCCACCAGTTCACCGGCTGCTGGATTAACTGGTTCTGGGTTTTTCATTAATCTCACTAGTTCCAGGCCAGCAGCCGATATTCCACTGGAAGACGGAAACTCCACCTGGAATCAGAACCATGTGATCTGACTTGAGGCTCAAGTTGACCCTCTTATAAACAGTCTGGACATTCAGACCCCCCCCCCCTCCCCTTTCATTTAAACTAAATCAGCTTATCAAGGACACACACACACTGTCCCATATGTTGTGCAGCTTCACATTATTTAACAGTCAGTGTTTCATTGGACTCGATGCTCAGAGTCACAGGAGAAACCAACAAGGCTGCAAATAGCAACAAAGCCGAATCTCTGGAAGTGATTTCAAACTGGAAGTGCTGGTTTCCCCTGGTGATTGTCAAACTGGTAATGAGGCAGAATCAATAAGGAGCCAACAGGTCGGTACCATTCAGACTTCAGTGAGTCTCACCTCTGAACTCGAAGGTGTAATCCTGCCTCCGAGCGCCGAGGGAACAGTTTGATTTGATTTGATTTGACTTTACATTACAGCAAATTGTATATTTCTCGTCTAGATCGTCTGAAACAGTTTGAACCGAACAGACGACCTGGTAGCGGCTAAAGCTAACGGCGGCTGAAGCTAACGCCTGCTAAAGCTAACGTCTGTGACAACCATGATTACACAAACACCTTAAGTTAGATTTTTTCTGCCATGTCTGAAATAAAACTCATTCCATAACCTCAGCGTTGTTTGAAATACATCACGTGAAACCTGAGTTCTCTAACGTTTACAAATTATTTTAATTTCTCAGCGTCTGAAGCCGATAGAGACACGAATTTAAAGTATTCGGACGAATCACAAAGTATTTCATCAGCATCATGTTGTTAAATGATGACGTCAAATAAGAAAACATGATCAAATATATTCATTGATGAAAAGAGTCAAATGTCATATTTTCACACAAGATGTTTTCTTCTGTTTCCTTCCAGAGTTCCTTGTTCCCTTGAAGACGTGCCGCTGTCCGATGGTCGTGTGGGAGAAGGAGGCCGGACTCTGTGGTCACAGCAGCAGGTTGGTTCACCTCCTCAAACCCCCCCCCCCCCCGCCCGCTCCAGAGCAGTGGAAGTTAACGCACAGATGGTTTTCAATCAAAGCTCCTGGTATTCACTCGGCTCCTCCCGTGACTTTCTGAATCTTATTCGGCTGTAAAATTGTTTTGAGATGACGGTAATTTACATAATTATGAATAAGTGCTGGAACCATGCTAAATTATGCTAATTGAAAAATCTGCAGAGGTGACATGTACAGTGACTCACAAGTTGTGTCGAAGAAAGAAGAAACTGGGGGCTGAGTAGAGAAACGCACACAGACACACACTAATTGAAAAATCTCAGCGGTGTCATCTGATGCAGCTTCGGTTTGTTTACCTGCTGCACATCTGTGACCCGGTCGCTGGCAGACTGTGGATTCCAGAGAGCGGAAGTGAAATCAGCAGTTTGTGAGTGAGTGAGATGATTGTGTGGAGCCTGCAGGGCGCCGCCGCTACACAACCACAAGGTGAGAGAAGAGAGAGAGTCTCCACAGACGAGCAGCTCCAGGCTTCTGCCTCAGGAAGTTCTCCTCGTGAGGCTTTAATTAGAAAAGGCAGACGTGCATTGACATGAGCTTATTAGACCCTTTCCCATGTTTTGACACATTTTTTTCCAACAAGAATTCGTACACTGTGTATCGGAGCATAAGTAACTTGCTCAAACCCTCATGTTCCTGCCGACTGTGGTGAATACTGATTTGTGTCAAACGCATCAAACCAGAAGCTGAAGTTTCCTTCTGATCACGGTAGTCAGAAAATACATATTTTTAGTTTTGGTTTTTGTAGAAAATCTTCCTGAATAAACTGAGGAGTTAGAGGGAAACAAAACCCCCAAAAGATTTATATCAAGAATGTGCGTAAATAGGCTCAAGCATAAATACTGTGCATTACTTCTTATGTAACTGAGTGTATTTGTGTTATTCATGTGAAACACACAACAAATCCTTTATTGACCTGTGAAGCTGGATTAGGCAACAATGACCCTTTTAAAACACAAAGTGTCAAGTCACCTCGACCCCTGCTACACTCTGAGTACATCACAGCAGTTCTGTTACTTGAACCTGTGGACATGAGCAGCAGCTTGTCTCCCTAACCCAACACAACACAACACAACACAACACAACTACAACCAAGTAGCTTCATCAAACTCACTTCTTAGACTGTATTTCTGGAGAAAGGATCCCAACTCTGGGATGTGTGCACTTACTTTTATTTGTATATTTAAGAAAAGTATAGTTTAAACTTAACATACCTATATGTTTTAACATTTAGACCTTAACAATAAAAAAGTTATCATTGTTATCGAGTTTAGGATCAAGCATCGTTGTAAAAGTATCACTTTAGCACCGTTATCGACAGAAACCCCAAAGCTGTCTGGAAGATACAACAAAAGTTATATCAAGATTTAATTAATAAATATCAATAATTATCACGACAAAAAGTCACATGATTATTTATTAGCAGATTTTTCCTCCTGAATGAAGGTTTTGGTTTTAAACTCTTCCTTATGGGCATTATTTAAATGTTTGTAATTCTCTCCATGTGCAGAGTTCATCACTGTTGTTTACTTTTCTTCTTCACACCTGTAATGTTTAATCTAGTAAAATAATCGGCTCATTCATTCGATCTCTGCAGCAGAAGAACTCTCACGGGTTCCCCAGGTCTTAAATTAGCAGTGCAGAAGAAGTGTGTGAGTGTGTGTTGACTGTAAAGTGCTGCCCCCCCCTGCTGTGAGAGAAATGCACGGACAATAGATCATCCTTGTATGGCGTTATTACCCCCCCCGCTGGGTGAATGTGGAGAAAGCCGTGGGACTCTGAGATCTGTGCTGTCGACGCCCTGACCTGATGCAACATGACAGGACGTATTGTGACGTGAGGGAAGACGTGATTGGATTTGAAATAACTTCATGTCTCACGCAGCCCAAATCATCTCCACACTCGTCAGTTCCCTGGATGCTCAGACGCTCCAACACATGTTCAGGACTCGCTTCCAGGCCGAGTTCACATCGTCCTGATTCCCTCACATGCGACGTCTGAGCTGAGAAGCTGCAGCTGCACCACATGGTGTGATGCTTCTATCTGGAGGACAGGGTCGGGCAAGAGTTTAAGAACCAGGCTTTTATTTATTTAAGCCACTTCAGTAAAGTGCATAACCTTCAATTGTACAATGATATGTGGGAAATATCCAAAGTAAAATAGATAAAATAAAACTGGTTGAGCTTTCCTGCAGCAAGAAGAAGAAATTGAATGTTAATGTGAACGATAAACACATCAGAATCAGATCAGAATTCTTTTATTTGCCAACTATGTTTGCACATACAGGAAATTGCCTTGGTCTCAGCTAGTCAGGTGCAGCTCATAGAACCAATAAAGAAGGAAACCAGCAAACTCTTCAATGTTGAAGATGCACTGAACATAAAACAACAATATATAACAAAATAGAATAAAAAAAAAAATAGAATAAAATAGAATAAAAAATATACATTAACAGAGTTATGGGCACGTGCGGTGCTAAGGTGCAGACATTTAAATAAAGGTTTTGATAAAAAGAATATTCCTGATCTACCGAATCCAACGTGTTTTATTTTCAAATTTTCTATTAATTTAGGATCAGATAATTAACGGTAAACACTGGATTTCATTTCTCGATCAGCTGAGACATGGAGCGAACCACCATGAGAGTTCAGCGAGTTCACCAGTTGTCTTCCATGGTTTGATCATATCGCAGCAGTTATGTCATCACACGTTGCAGTTTTACTTAAACAGTTTGCTTGAGTGTGAAGTTCGTGTTGTGGAGTTTTTGTGGGATCTAAAAAAAAAAACCCTGAAACCCTCAGTTCATGGTGAGTTCACGTCACTCATCCGAAAGTGTTTCTGGGCCAGTGGGCGTTCAACCCTCTCAGAGCCACGAACATGTGCTGTAGGATGCAACCCCCCCCCACCCCCCCCTCGGCCTAAATTATACAGTCTTCTAAATGTTGCATAAATGATTTTGGTCGTTGGTCGTCCATGAACACACGCGAGTACACGAGCGACCCAAAGGCAGAAAATGCATTAACCTACATAACAGCGGCGGTGAGTTGTCATGAGCAGTTTAGTTTGAATCTACTTTTCATTTAAACTGTTTGTTTTACTTCAGTTATGAGACACTCCAAAAAAAAAAAAAGATCTGCATACATTTGGCTCTAAGCCACAAAAGCTGTTAAAGGTTATGGAATATGATTTACCGCTGATAAAAATAAACCCTGGCTCCCTAATGGCCGTGCTAATTACCTAGACACTGAGGGGTTTGTCCATCTCCAGGCAAAGCGCTCGACCCCCCCCCCCCCCCCCACGGCCTCGTGCACTGTCCAATTATTCCCACAGCTCGTAGAGCATCCTGCAGTCAGACGCTCTGCAGCCGATTCACCCGTCGTCCAGCAGCGTGGAGCCGACTGAGCTGGAGACGGACTCAGAGATGTCTTCCTCCTCCGCTGATCCACCAGCTCACGGCGTTAGCAGCCACGGCCTAATGGCCTCTCTAATGCAGACGCTTCCTGTCCAGCCCAATCCTTCCTCTGCTTGCCTCCTCCAGTCTGGCTGTACATGCATTATCACATCCTGAATCCATATGCAAAGGTCCGAGGTGGTTTACTGTAGACGAGTCTCAGAGATCACACTCACGCCTCTTTAACCTGAAGTTAGCGGCTTTAAATGCGTTTTTTTTAAATGCTGGTAAAGGCTCCTGTCAAATCGCTTGTAGAGGAGTTAACATTTAGATTTTTGAATTTTTCTGAGCTTTAAGATTAAGATTTTTGCTTAGATCACTGCACGTTGAAATAGTTTTGACCTTGGTTCTCTCAGTCACAGGTAATTTAAACAACAGCTCGGTGAATATGGAGCTGCAGAGGTGTTTGTCTCTATCCCGTGCGACAGCGACTCCTCATCTCAGGGACATTTCAATGTAACTTAGATAGATTGATGGATACTTTATTAATCCCGTGGGAAATTTAGATTATCCATTAGCTTATACATTTATACACTTATACACCTCACCGACATACATACATAAATCACAGAAACTAAGGACAACATATTACAGATACATGAATGGGTCTGACCTTATGCTACAGAATACAGTGATTGTGTCAGTGTCAGTACGAAAGTGTTCTTGTGCTGCCGGAGTGGATAGTACAAAAAACTTAGTGATGTGGGTACATGTAGGAGGAGTAAATATTATTAATACGTCTTGAGAAGATGGATCAGATCAGATCTGAAACCTCCCGAGTGAGACTCAGGATTCTTCCTATGTGGAATGTGTCTCGGATTCGTTGAATCTGTGTTTCTCTCTCTCGTGGAAAACCCAAAACAATAGAACATCTGTTTTGCTTATGTCTCATGTGAAGTCCTTACTATGCCAGAATGGTCTCATTTAACCAGTGTGTCCCTGGAGCCTTTTAAAACAACCACATGCTTACGTCCTAATTGTCCTCGTGATGGTTTGGATATTAAAACGTTTCCAGACCCACAAGCAGGAAGTGAACGACACAAGAAGAACACAATCATGTAACACGCTCAAACTGTCTTTTCTCTAAGTAACATTGTCTGGATTTAATCGGCCAAAATAGAGATGCATCCTCATAATGTTATTCCCAGGGAATCCCAAAGAGTTCATCAGCATTCTGTGAGCGTCTCTGAACAGAAGTTTCTTCCAGAGGCGTTTTGGTTGAGTCAGTCACATAATCTGCATTATACAACAGAAGCATCGCTGCTATTTCCGTGGCTGCGGTAAAAGATCTGAAGACAGAATAATGTGAACAAAGTGTTTGATTTATTTTCAGTCTTGTTCATATAGGAGATCAGAGCCGATGATAAAAGCCTGCGGGCCCCAGGGTGACATCTTCCTTCTGGATGCAGCGTTTCCGACGTGATGTGATTTATGTTCCGCTCCAGCTGTGAATCAGAATCTCCGGCGCTGACACAAAGAGGCAGAGCTGCTTCCTCAGCGGCTTTGGTCTCAGTGCTTTAGATGTGGCTGTCGCACAACTGGTCATATGGAGGAAATTGTTTATAATCCTCGGCCATGAGCCTTAAAGAGAAAGACCAATTACACATATAGAAATTCACTCATTTCGCTAATTGGACGAGTTTTGGACCAAAGAGTTTCTGCTCAGGAGAAAGTTAAAGTCTGTGAAGTCTGTGCAAACAACCTGTTTTTATATATGTTTAAAGATTATGTATATAGAGTGTTTTACACTTGGCTGAGGTGGAATGTGTGAATGCAAGAAGTGTTACTCTGACTCAGGCTGCAACTTTGTGTGTGTGTCTGTGTGTGTCTGTGTGTGTGTGCACCACCATGTCCAAAACTTACGTCGCTGACCAAATCAAAACACTGTTAGGTATCATGCTTCTTTCCTGCCCCTCCCCCCTATACATGTGTATATCTCTGTGTGCCAATTTATTTTGTGGACACAAGTTTGTTGTGTGTGAGTTCCATTAGTTGTCTGTGCTCATCAGACTCATCCTGTCCGTCTCAGAGTTGCCGGGACAGGATCGGACGCCGAGCTCGTCTCCAGAACCATATTGAGAAGCATGAATCAGAAGCATGAAGCTCTAATGAAGCAGCTTCTCTGAGCAGCTCCCTCATCTGTTGTGGTCCCAGGCCTCGTTTAGAAAAGGGTCGAGTTCTGCAGGGTAGGTTTGGATAATCTGGTGTGAGGCCCATACACCACGGGCGAGCCCTGAGACAAGGAAACCCTTGTTCCCCTCGGAGCGTCCCCCCAAAACCCACCAGCACCACCGCCCCCCCGTTGTCCCCCGTCTCCTGTACGATGCTGCATGATTGAGTTGAACGTCAAACCTCCAGCTGGCAGCTGACCGGGGGATGACCTCATCGTCAGGTCGGGGTCAAAGGTGACGGTGGACATCTGTGGGGAGACCCAATTCCTGTCCTCCAAGGTCGTGGTTCTTACGATGTCGGGGAACTCGTCTCGCTTTGTTGTGACGTCCTGAACCGACCGAGAGATCGAAGCCAATCAAAGCTTTTTGAATGACTCGGTATCAGCTGCGTACGAGGTTCTGTTTACTGGGTTTCAGTCTCGATGCAGCTGGTTCTGTGCATCAGACTGAACTGCTCCGGGCTACATGGTGTTAAACAGTCACAAGAAGAAGTTTGTTCCTTTCTTTAGTTCTGCAGGAAAACAACCAGATGAGATGATGCTCGTCTTGCAGCAGAAACACCAGCAGAGTTCATTCTTCAAACCAGTCAGAGGAAAAACCAGTTCCCAGTGAACCCACTGTAAATTACCTGGAGAACAAATGACCAGTTTCTGCTCTCCTGGACTCAGGAACAGTGTCTTAGACTTGTTTACTTACACTCTGTAGTAAAAGTACCCTCAGTGTGTACTTCTGTATTCGCGTTATATATTTTAATTCCACAAAGTTTCAAGATTTATTAAAATAACATTAGGCCTTAATACTAGAAATCTAACAAGGTCTAATGCCCAATTACCACAGCAGCTCAGGGTTTTCTCTTCATCTCTTTCCTTCCCAGCTTCACTCGAACACAGAAACAGCAACAACACATTTGACATTTAATATAAAAACACACATTCAGGACTCATGGACTCACACCTCGGCAAAGTGAACACAATCCTCGGAACTGAATCCCCCGATGAAGGCCTGGTGGCAGCTGTGCACTGAGCCGTGAGAAACTGAATGTGACTGTACATGACCACAGTGTCACTTACCCCCCCCCCCAGGAGTCTGGGACTACGTTTTGGTTGGTATTGCATTCACCTGATTGGTTCTTATCAGGCGCAGGTTGTGTCTTTACTGTGTGTGATGAACCAGGAGCTTCTGATCAGCTCCTCACGTCCATGGAGCTGATGATCCTGTTCCTGAACATGATGCTTTGCCTAAAGACATAGGTGCTAAACTAATTATCTGCTATCGTGTGCACTTTATGTTTGATGGATAAACTTACTATTTAATAAAGTCTTTCAATGTTTGCTTTTATATTTTAGCAAGGACTGACAGGTCTGCTGTGCCTGGTTAGGTTGAGATATGATTGGATGATGATTGGATGATGATTGGGCGATTCAGTAAAGACTCAGTTAACTACATCTATTTGAAATAACTCAGACCATCGATTGAGTCTCGATTTGAAACATATCTCTGGTGACTCGTCGAAGCAGCTTCATCGTGTTCAGCTGGTGAAAAGTGTCTCGTTGTTCCGAGCTGTGATCGACACCTGATGTGTTGCAGAGTCGGCTCCTGGCTGAAGTGTGCTCAACACTTTGAGAATAGATTGCAGAAGAGCTGAGCTAACAAGTGAGTGTAGATACTTGTGAAGAGGCTCGTTGGTCTCTTGAAGGGAGAGAAACACTTCGCTGCATTGATCTGCTATTGAGAAGAATCTCTCAGAGAGTCGGGAGGAATCTGGGCGGGCGGCGGAATACATAACGTCAAATATATTCATGAAGCATATTCAGGATTCAATATGTCCACATATTCAAAACCTGCAGGTGACGAGTGTCCAACAGCTTCATGTGACATCCAGATAATCTATGCATCACAGAGAACGAGTGACAGCAGAGAAATCACTGAGAACATTCACTGAATCTGTGATGAGACTCTTACTGTTCAGCTCACCGGTTTAAAATGATACTAGAAGCTTTAAATGACACATCTGACAACTGGAATATCATCTTATCTTATATTGTATTATATATTCATATACATATTACAGATCTGATGTTTTATAATAACAGATCTGAACCCTCGGTGATGAAACTCATCTGTTTGGATTTGATTAGATCGGGTGATGGAGGCAGAGACTTGCTGCGCTTCAGTGGATCTACATCTCTTTACATATTCAACCTTTTGGATTTATGTTTTCATATGTAGTTATTTTAATTTAAAATGTGGCTCCAGCCCATGTGTCCTGGGTCATTTCAGACGCCAGATTATGAAGATACAGATCTGCACGTGAACGTATTGAGCGATGAATATCGTTTCCACTGGGACATGCAGAACATTCAGTGTCAGTTTTACAGGATTTCTGCTTCGGTGACATTAATGATAACACGGTACTGTACTTAAGAATTTCCATTTATTCCTTCCACATACTTCAATCCAATAAATCAGAAGTAATGTCTGTATTTTGTATATTTATTTGACAGCTTAAGTTACTTTTAGAATAAGGATTTTAAACGATGGATGATAATGTAAAAGACATGTCTCCACATGTTCTCTGTAAAGTGTCCTCAGTGGATTACATTCACAGTTCACTGTAAAACGTGTTAATGTGTATATGTGCTCATGTATGCATGTGACAAACTAAGCAAACACGGGCCTGTAATGTCCCTGTTCTATAACCTCACACTCTGTAGATCTGTGTCCCGGTCCAGGGTCAATATTTGCGTGGTGAGGTAAGTGAGTGCAGACAGGCAGCAGATCCTGCATGTTCCTCAGTGCACAGCACACAGCCTCCTATAGCACCGCCCCCCCAGCCCGGCCTCAGGGGACAGTTACACAAGCAGGCCACGCGAGGACACATGGACGCAGAGACACGTACATTACCAGGACAGCCAATCACGTGCAGGCACAGGCGCAGTCACGACGTATAGGAAAATGCATCAGGGAATGCACATGCAAGGGAATTAGGGCAACAACACACACACACACACGCAGAAGGGATTATTCACACGCACACAGGCAGACACGCACACGCACACGGTAGTTGTGTGTGTTGAGCATGAGGACAAGGCTGTTGTATGTAAGGAATTCTCTATCGCACACACACATCAGCCCACTTGTCAGACTGCGAGCACGGTATAGGTGACCTTGGATGGCGTAAGCTTTGCCAGCAGTTGAACCAAGACCAAGACAGAGGGGGGGAGGGAGGGAGCATGAACAGATTGGAAGTGGTGCCGGTGCAGGAGGGACAAAGAATGAGGATGGTGACAGATTAGCAGGCAGAACCTTGGAAGGAATGAAGAACACGAGGGAGAGGATGAAGAGGAAGAGCAGCGGGTGGAGGTGTGGAGAGAAATGAAAAGTGAGAGAAGTGAACTCTGCTCAATCTGCCAAAAAGAGAAGAGAGAGTCCGTCTCTGCTGTTCAGCCAATCAGAGACAGAACATCTCCCCCCTTTGTGCAGCAAATACATCCATACATCATCCTACACACACACACACACACACACACACACACACACACACACACACACACAGACACACACACCCTGCAGTGCCAGAGAGGAGGTGGTTACAGAGTGATGAAGGAGGAACACAGGGAGATGAAACAGGGAGATATGAGGAGGGAAGTTATCCAAAGAAAAAACGTGTAGCAGGAAAAAAAAAGGAAAGATAAAAGCTAATTATTTATGAACGCCATTCAAGGCATTGTGGGTAATGTTTCCTCTTGTTCATTTTTCATTCCATCCATCCGTGACGCTGTGCTACACGCAAACATTCATCAATCTCCATTTTGTGTTTGTTGTTTTGGACCCAAATGGAGGGAACTTGTTTTAGATTAATCAATTTGTGTTGAGCTGGATCTTATGAAGACGAATGCGTGTTAGTGGCATGTTGGTGGCGTGCTATTGGCGTGCTCCAGCCTCTTCAGCGTGTGTAGTTACCTTCTGAGCAAGGCTGGCTGAGCAATAAACGCTTTCAATTCCACTCCAGCCGCTTCTCTTCATCAGGCGCCGGCGCGAAAAGCTGAAAATGAGAATCTCTTCATTCACCGCATGGACGAGGTTAAAACTTGCAGTTCAGAGCAGTGGCCTCGGAAAACTCTCCTTTATTTTATTACTACTCTTCTTTATGCTTATTCACGGCTCACTTGACCAGCTGCGCTGCAGACGGATACAAATAAAAAAGTGACAAATTATCTCCTCAGAAGGTTAAAGTGAAACCAGCAAAATGAGACGATGAATGTTATTATCACACTCTGGATCTGTTCTGCTACGTTTTCACATATTATTTATGATCTAATATCTGTAGATTCACCTGGTGTCCACAGTCCAGCTGCAACATGTTCACACAGCAGACACATCTCATTAACTGCTTAATGAAGCACAGTTAATACGTTTACTTTAACTATATAACCACAGGTGTTAACTAAGACCACAGAACTGACACTGACAGATAATTTCAACCTGAGTTCTGCTCTGCTCTCGTCTGACGTGTCCTCATCACCCGGTGAGAACGTCTCTCTGTGTGTTTCTACACTAAACAGTCCTGAGGCTCAATCATTCTATTCACTCTCTCTCTTTCTTCTTCTTGAAGCCCTGCAGGTGTTCCTGTCCCTGCTCTCTGGCTGCAGGTTGAGTCAAACCTGTTCTGATAATAGATCCACAGGCAGCGTGAACTCTCTCACTCCTCCGGGTCCCGAGCACACAGAGGACAACATGTCCCAATTAGTATTTCAGTACAGGAGAAAATTAGCCACATTCTGCGAAACTGGTTAATTTATAGAAATGTGTTAATTTGCATTTGAGCACACGTCACTTCCACCTTCATTCATTCAACGCTGATTGGCTTTCGGGACATTTCATCTTTCATCTCCAGTGAGTGAAGTCGTGTCTCACAGACAAACTGGAAGAGCAGCATTCTGTGTAAGGACACAACAAACTGGAAGAGTAAAGATCCATAAATTCAGCTCTCAGGGTTTAATTTCATTATTTGCAGGTTTGAATAAAACATTAACACGAGTTATCAGCGTCCGTGGTGTTTTCTGCGTTGTTCCATTATGAGAGACAGTTCCACATAAGTGGCTTCAATTTCACTGTAGAGGTGGATGATGTTACTACAAGAGACGAGTCGGCTGTTGTGGAATCATCGGAGCGTGAAAAACACACACACACACACAAACACTCGCACACACACACACACACACACACACACACACACACACACACACACACACACACACACACACACACACACACACACACACACCAAAAGCAGATGAAATAAAATTAGAATTCAAATTAAGCTACATATACTCGTGTCCCAAAGCGAACAGCGCTCACTCCTGGAACATCAAAACATATTTTTAATACTTTCACAGATTTCCAGACTTTTTTTGGGGGTGGTGGGGGAGGAATTCTAATTAAAGAAGCCGTATCATTTACATGTTGTTAGCTCATTGGTTCTGTGATATTAAATCAGGTCCGTGTGGAGGCATCCGTGTGTATTAATCAAGTTGTAAAAATTTCATTAAAGCTCGTGTTTTGTACCAGAGAGATTCTTCATTTGCATGACATTACTGTGAAATGGAAATTATAACGAGTGCGACTGGTTGTGCGGCTGAACTCGCCCCCCCCCCTCCTGAGTGGACTGTGGTTTTGGTCCACGCTGTCCTACAGATCGTCTTTCTGTCCTCAGCGTTAATCATCTCAGACCCTCCAGTCACTGATCATGTGTCCTAACCTACATACCAGCTTCCCCCTCTGTATTTACTCAACCTGCGTATGTCATATTGCATATACATCCTGGAGTCACATGGTTCCTGAACGGCAGCGAGCGCGTCTCCGCCCCCCCGCAGTCCGCACGGCGGGAGAGCAACTCCACACTTAACAGGCCGGACGTGGACCGAATATTAATTCATATATAACGGATATCTTCACATGAGACTCCAGCTACATTCTGATGTGATTCCTCATTTTACGGAATTATGAAGACTTGTCTTTGTTCTATTTAATTTATCTTTATAGAATAAGACTGCGTGGACACACACGTTGTCTTGGTGGATATGGGAACTGTCGCAGATTGTTTTAATATCATCGTCTCCTCATGTTGCATGATAGTAAAATGCAGAGTTTAACTGCATTTTACTTAAAGATTTTGTACTTATTGTTGAAACTCGTGGCAAAATGAGCAATTTGAACATAACTTTATTGAGCTTGTGTTATGAGGTCATCCCTGAAGATTTATACATCAAATGTTAAATATCAAACCTTGATTGCTCCGTGGTTTTCAACTTCTTGCAACTTTTACAAGGAAATATCAGCTTTCTGCAGAAGGTCACATGACACCAAGTATCACATGAATTCACATCATAAATCTAGTTCCTTTGTTATTTCCTTGTTTCTCACATGTTTCCTTGTAAGACCAACAGTTTTCAGCTGCTGATTTTCAGACAGTTTCAAAAGAGAGAAGGTTGAATTCAGACGTGTGAACTGTCAGAGAACTATTCATTAACCCCCCCGGTGAGAACAGCACTCAACCCAAACACAGCTGGGATATTATCAGCCGGTAGCAACGGTTTACTTCCCTCAGTCTATAGAACTCAATGCATTGCTGAACAGGTTCCTCCAGGTCCGTGGTGTTAGGTTTCCTGTCTCAGCCTCAGAGCTTCACATGCACAGCTTCACGTGCACAGCTTCACTCCACAGTGCCACACGCTGATGGAAAGATACATGAACCCAAACCTACAGCTCAGATACAAATGTGTTCATGTTCAGTTACACTCACAGATTGTTCTATTGTCTTTGTTCGTGCTCGTTTGTGAAATCAGATCTTTGTAAATACTGCGAAAAGAACATTTATTTAGCATCTGACGGTCGAAGGGTTTATATCCTCCTCACTGTTTGGAAGTCAGAAGGTCTTACACACACACACACACACACACACACACATTTGGCTTAAAACCAGCAGTCGTCCCTGCAGAGTGTGTGTAGGCGGGGGGGTGGTGGGTGTTTTTTCCAGCCTCCAAATCCATACTCTTCCAAAAAATCCTAGAGGAGTCATGATAAAACACAACAACCTTCGATAAGAATGCAGCGTGACCTCATCGCTACCTGCTGCCAAATACTAAGCCGGCCAAGTGGCTGCTCACCACACACACACACACACACACACACACACACACACACACACACACACACACACACACACACACACACACACACACACACACACACACACACACGTGCACACACACACACACGTGCACACTGATCAGCTGCCAGCTGGTTGTGCCAGCCTCTTATAGGAGAAGACAAGTCAGCAGGTTCAGAGACAATAAAAGCAACACGCTGATAGTTTATTGATAATCTTTGGTTTCCAGTCTCCTCTGAAGTTTCAGGTCAGAGTCAGAAAACGACAGGCGGCCGAGTCACTTGCCAAGGTCCTACTAAATATATACGCGTGTTTATTATATAGATATATATTTAGTATTGGATAAGTATAGTTGCCTTTCCAGTTTTCACATCTTTATATCTGCAGACATGCTTCTATATGTCTTTAATTATCTGGTCTGATTTTCCAAAGACTTAAATCCCTGAAAACTACAAAACCAATCTGAAAAAATTGAATTACTCAATCAGATGAATTTAGAAACTGACCACACTGACCACAGCTCATCCGCCTGGTTCCTGAATATCTGGGCTGGAATTTTTTGGTCATCTCTTTAGACCACAGAGTGACCACCAGACCCCCCCCCCCCTCTTTTTACTTTTCATCTCTTGTCTCCTCCTCCTCGGCCAAGTGGTCACTAATTTGGACAGCGGCCGGTCATTTATTTATTTTTTTGGACTTCGCAGCTAATTTGGCAGCCGGCAGCGGTGATAACAGGCTGCACTGTAAATCTGTCACAGCCCCCAATGGGGGGGGGGGTTACAGAATGATGCATATTGTTAGAAATGACTCTCTGCTCTCATCCCACTCGCTCTCCTTCCATCTTCCTTCATCACATTAATCTGGACGTCTCTTTCATTTGTCGTTTCCTGCTGTTGCTTCATCCGAGTCTCCGGTGTTTGCCTCAGAGATGTGTGTGTTGGAGGAAGAGGAGGGTTGTGTGTTTGGAGGAAGAGGACGGTTGTGTGTTTGTTGTTGTTTGTCACAGAATAGAATTAAAGACAGCAGAGGGACAGATGGGTAAATGTGCTGATATCAAGATCAAGATTTCTAGTTTTATCAAACAAGAAGGATATTTCCAGGAACATATACATGTATTTATGTATATATGTACACGTTTGTACATATAAATATACAATTTATATACATGTTTATATATGAATATACAAACATGTATGTATTGTTTAGTGGAGCTACTAATTATGTCCAGTTTTATGCAACTTACTGTATTAACCCCCCACCCCCCCATGTGTGGGTGTAGAGTTTTAATGCATCTCATTTCATTTGAATATGTGAGTTGTGTGTTTGTGTGTGAGTTTGAATGTGTAGGAGTGTGTGTGTGTACCCGTTTTACATAGAGCCTCAAGTCACTCAGATGGAGGCTGCACAGTTGAAAAGGTTTTAGGTCTTGAATCAAGTGGTGGTTTAAGTCGGATCATGGTGACTCCCGTGTGTGTGTGTGTGTGTGTGTGTGTGTGTGTGTGTGTGTGTGTGTGTGTGTGTGTGTGTGTGTGTGTGTGTGTGTGTGTGTGTGTGTGTGTGTGTGTGTGTGTGTGTGTGTGTGTGTGTGTGTGTGTGTGTGTGTGTGTGTTTGTGTGTGTGCGCCCCATGAACCTACCTTTCCCTCATAAGGAAGATGGTCACACAAAGAGAATTATGTGCGTCTGTCAGAAACCCAACCCAAGTGCAGCTTGCACAGATGGAGACAGATTAACACGGAATGTGTGTGTGTCTGTGTGAACATTGTGTGCATTCGAATGCGGGCTGCCAACAATAGATTTTCCTCCCAGTAGCTGCTTTGCATACTGAACAAGTACTGTAGCTTTTGTGATTGCAAGAAGAACATCCCTCATTTGTTTTCTGTTCTGTCGTCCCTGCAGAGCCCGTGTGTGTGTTTGTGTTGTGCAGGGTCACAACACAAACACACACTGGAGCTTTTGTTTGCTTCTTTACATTTATCACTTGTCTGCTGCAGCATGTGTAGTATATCATTTTGCATCGCTAAACTCTAAAGAAGAAAAAGCATCATTTAGTTTGCATGTGTAAATTCTCTGTCACTTCCGATGTGCAGCCGGAGGATTTGCTGCTCAGCTGGGAAATCTGCTCTGGAAGCATTTGACGAAATTACATTTGTTAAAGAACAAAATCCAGATCCCTCGTGATTCAGAAATCTGATAGAAGCTCGAGTCCTATATGTGCTGGTAGAAGTTTTCCTGTAACAAGACGAACAATCCAGACTCTTCCAATCACCTTATATGTTATCGTCTGGGTTTGTTTCTGTGAAAGTCGTTTTTGTTCCAGGCGAATGAGAGTGTGATCTCCATGCTGTTCAGTGCCAGCTCAGTTCTGCTCTGGCTTTAATATCAAACTGTGACAGTGAAGTGTTTCTGTTCTTCACTGGGAAGTTCCATCCCATTCACGGTGGAAACCAAGCTTCCCAGATTCTCTCCTGCTGTTTTAACCTCATTGCTCCTCTTCAAGTCCTCGGCCTGAGGACTTCCTGGTCGGGTGGGAAATCGGCTCCGGGTCGTTTTCTCATAAACTCACTGTAGTCGTTAGTAGTTCTGATATTGTCGGAGAACTCTTCCAGTTATTAGCTCAGCAAACTCAACACCCGGGGAAGTTTGGTGAATTATTCCTTTGTGATTGGCCTCCCTTCCCCCTAGTGTCCAATTACAGTACTGCTCTGGATGTTCTGCTGGGGTCGCACTCTGACCTGTTGTTGTTTCTCCGCAGGTGGAACCCCTGAAGGAACCGACCTGTTCATGTCAAGAGGCCGAGCAGAGCATCGACTTCCTCAGATGGACACTGGAAAACCACCAGCATTCTACTTTTTCAAAAGACACAAGATAGAAAAAAACAGTGAAGATTGAAGCAGCACAGTTTTACCTCCCGCCATCCTCTCCTCTCGCTCTGAGCCAATCAGAGAACACCTCTTCAGCGTTCTACCTCCCAGCGAAACAGAAAAGGAAAAACAAAATCAGCAACTTATTATTTGCTCTCAGTTTCCTCTTTTTTTTCTTATTATTTTCTTCTGTTGGTGCAACATTTCTCCATTTACCTCAGGGATCTTCTCCCACTGCCTACCTCCTCCACCGAGCCAGTGACTGGAACACTCAGCGAGAACACGCCTGTGACCTTCCACTGCTGTTGCCCTGACAACCTGTATTGCCTCTCAAGCTCTCCCCACTGAGGCCGTAACAACCAGCAATGACCTTTGACCTCTCGCCACCTGCCAGCTCAGATCTGCTCACTGCATGAATTGTACTGATCCACAGTTGTAGCCTGGACCTTGGGCTAGTTCGTACCGAAAGGAAAGGTCGTGTTGCCACAAAGGCAGCTACACACTCACAGTATCCTCACCTTCTGTATAATATACCTGGAAACAATATACCTCAGCACACACATCTTCTACAAACTCACTCAGTCAAGGAAACAGAAGGGAACCCTTCCCTGTCCTGGTGCTCGACCCAGCAGGTAACACGTGCTCACCAGCCTGGTGCTTCAACCTGCCCGGTAGGCACCTCACTCCAGCATCTTCCATTTGCCTTAGAGGCAGGAGTAAAGCAGCAGTAGCGCCGGCGGCCTCCAGAGAAGCAGAGAGAGACTTCAGAACATCAACTGGCAGGAAACTTCACTCCGAGCGCTTCTCAGGCAGCAAAGTCACATCACACACGAGCCTCATGGCATAAGCCGTAGCATCCGAGGCCTTCAGAGATCTCTCAGAAGTTCCTCCTCTGCCTTGAGCTTCCTCTTCAGCCGGCGGAGCCTCCAGAGAAGTGGAGCTTCCCTCGGAGCAGGAGAAGTTCTCATTAGCTTCTCTTGCTCGTGAGGGGAAACTGCAGAGACTGAAGCACTTCCTGGCAGACTCCACTGTAAACCTTGGAGAAAGTGAGAAGAGTATACACTGAGAAGATCCATTCTCTGTACCAGCGAGGAGGAAGAGGAGGAGGGGGAAGCAGTACGAGTAAAGAGAAGAATGCAGCGGTGAGTTGTGTTTTCTTTTGTTGTTCATCAGCATGTGTCCTTCTCCTCTTTCTTCTCCTTGTTGACAGGATGTGAAGAAGATCTCAGTCATATCGTTCACATGAGCAGGATCCAGGTGATTTGTTCCCTGCTCACGTCACTTGCCATTTTATACTAACAACAAAAGAAAAGTACTTTTTAAGTTTCCCTATTTCTATATCTTTGTGTCTAACTGACATTTAACTGGCATTTCTGCCTTATTAAATGATACAGAGCAGAGACAGTCGGGTATTACGAGAGATGGAAGGAGCTCTGAGCTGAAAAGGTCATTAACTGAATCTGAGCGTCTTACAACTCACGTCTGAGCGGAGGAGCCTCAAATAGAAAATGAGAGTTCAGTAAAATAAAAAGTTTGACGCTTGACGAAGCCTCAAAGTGAGTGATCAAGAAGTGTCGAGATTTGACTTAACGACTCCACTAAAAAGTAAGTTGCTCAAATTTACTACCCCCTGCCGTGAAGATTTTATTTTTAGAACATCCCTTAAATGTATTTTAACATTTCTCTAATAGGTTTTTTTTTACTGCCTCATTTTGAATATACGGCTCAATAAAGTCAACAGGAAAAGGTCCCATCAATCAAAGAGGATGACCTCCGACCTGGAGTCTGCAGGTTTCTCACTGACCACAAACTGCATCCGGACCCAGAGACACTTTGACCTTCAGTCCGAACATCAGGCAGGAGAAAGAAAGCTGAAATGATCCGTGTTCCATCACCTGTGGAACCTTCCCTCTCAGTCATGAGACCGTTGTTCGATCCCCGCTCACAGATCACGCTCCTGCTTTATAACGAGCCTGTTCTCTAAACTCTGATATCATGCAGCACTTTGGTGTCGTGGTCACACAATGTTCTCTTTCTGTGAGAATGGAGAGAGAGAAGGGAGGAGAGGAGCATGTAAAGAAAGAGTGAGAGATGGAGCGAGCTGTGTGTGTGTTTAGGGGGGGGGGGTTACAGAGGACGAGCCTCACCTCAGACACCCTCTGTCCTCTGCCTCCCTCCCACAGTCCTCCAGTCTGAGTCACATGTATGTTCCCGCCTCAGCGTCATCGACAGTCTCCTCACATCTCACACTGGCCCCGCCCCCTGGTTCGTGTTGCCACGGCGATATACAGCCTGCCTCCCCCACCTGTGACTCAGATACGCCGTAATGTATAGAACGCAGAGCCGGCGTCGGCCAATCAGATCGCTGCCTTGTGTGTTATGCTGTGTGTGTGTGTGGGGACCAGTCTTTTAAAAGTAGTTTGCTGAAAGTGTTTGTGTTCAAATGTATTGATGCAAAGTGTTGTGCGTGTGTGTGTGTGTGTGTGTGTGTGTGTGTACAGGTACATGATACTGGAGCATTGAATGACTCATCCATGGGCTCTCTGAGACTATTGCTGCAATCCTGCTGTGTGTGTGTGTCTGTGTGTGTGTGTGTAAGTGTGTGTGTGTGTGTGTGTGTGTGTGTGTGTGAGTAAGTGTGACATTACTCATGTTATAGGGCAGAGTTAAATCAGTTTGAACACAGTTGGGACTTGTTCTCCTTATGGGAACAAAATGTCCCCGTCACAGTACAGCTGTTTTCAGACGTGAACAGTTGGGTTCTGAGTTCCTCTGGAGTTTCTCTGGAGTTTCTTCTGGAGTTCCTCTGGAGTTTCTTCTGGAGTTTCTCTGGAGTTCCTCTGGAGTTTCTCTGGAGTTTCTCCGGAGTTTCTCTGGAGTTTCTTCCAGACTTTGTTATTCCCAGATTAGGAAAGTAGCAGGAGAGTCTTTCCCTGGTGGTGACCATCTCTTTTAAACGTTGCTCTAACTGAGCTTTGGGACATCGGCACTAAAGAGTCAAACTCCCTCAGACTTCCAAGCGGCTGGTGACCAGGGTGGCAAAAAGTTAATCTGTGCTTTAGCTCTTTTTTATGGCAGCACACGTCTACCAGGCAGTGATCCAGCGTGTCGGCCGGTCACATGCACGGGCACATACCAGCCAGAGCCTTCATGCCTCCATAGCAACAACACAGAATTAATATTTATCCTTTAGAACTTTGCAGAGTTTGAAAATCCTCAAAGAATGAAACTACTGGGAAACGTTGATGAGCTTTCAAACTGGTTTCTGTATCCAGCTTCAAGTCATTGCTGCATCTCCACAGTTTATTTCACTGTAGTTTATAATGTACGCTAAGTTCATAATGAATCTTACTCCAAGTGGCAGGAGGAGTAGTTTGAAACAGGTTTTTTTAACGGCATATTTTTCCCTCGTTCTCGTTCATGTGTCGACCGTTTCAAACACGCACCGTCTCACTTTGTGTTAAATACAGTGAATCAGTGAGTGGAAGATGTGTGTGCGTGGGCGGGTTGTGTTCACTGTGTAACTCGACCAGTGGACCATCGCAAACAGGAGCTGGGTTTGTCAACATCTGTCCCTCCATTCAAGTGTACTTGTTCCGTGCATAATGCAAAAATCAAGTATGTGCCTGAAGTGTGTTTACCGTTATGGCACCGACACGATAGGATTTAGAATAGTTTATATTTTATGGTGGAATTGGAATTATAGAATCTAACATTTCTTATTCTTATAATTAATTACACATTTTAATGTGAAGCCTTTAAAGATTCAGCCATGAATAATTTATTGCACCAAATCTCCAAAGTACCCCGGTGCACTTTTTAAAGTGACTTGTTCCAAACGTCATGCGACAGGTTTTCTGTGGATTTATCTTAATTCAGTTGTTTCCGTCACTTCTCGTGATTCTTCACTTTTAGTTTGAGCTTTCTTATTGTTGGTATCGAGCCTGTAGAAAGTACCTGCCTCTCTTTGGAGCTTTTCGTGTTTTATCGTCTCACAGCTTTGATTCCAGTTAGATTTCCCGGGAGTTTCCTGACACTGATCAGTGCTGAGTCTAAGTGGATCGGTCTGATTCGGCTCTGCTTCCCCTTTGCTCCTGTTCAGGCTCCGTCAGGCTGCATGGGGATAATGAATGAAAAGCCTTTTTCAAGTCCATCCACAAATTCTCAGTTGAATGTGTTCTGCGGTTCTGTGTCCTCGGTTTCAGACTCTCCATCTTCTCAAAGGTCGGACCTGTCACGACGGATCGGTCAAAGTCATATTTTAACTACAGTCAAACTCTCTGTGGAGCGCAGATTAATTTCACCTTCGTTTGTGACAAGAATAAATAGATTCTGCCACTTTGAATAGAAGCTTTAAATCTTGATCGTGAACTTTCTGTCTTTCTTTATTTACATTTCATCAGTAATTAACTCACAAAGTGGCAATTAATAGCTTTTTCAAATTTTAGATTTTACACGGACAACATAACAATGTGTCTGAAACGGTTTAATAATCTAATGAATTTCTTAATTTGCTCATTTTGCATTAATGTATAAAACATAAATAAAACAAAATCCGTCTCAAAAAGTCAATAAAACACGTGTTGTAGCACAAAGGGAGGAAGTGATCTGCTCAGTTCACGTCTCATATATCAGCTCATAACATCCATTGTTTTGTACGTAAAGGAAGCTCATTATTAATTCATAGCTATGAGATATAAAAGAACAACAGATAAAAATATCTCACTTCAAGGCAAAGGAAAAACAACGGGGACAAAATGTTATGCAGAGATGAATCCGGGGTTGGATGATAAAATGTAAATGATGAGAGGAAGCAACACTTTCAGATGGAACTTGGACGACGTGCTTCACGGATCCTCACAGAAAAAACGCCTCTCCTGCTTTTATGGAAATTGCTTTTCTCTGTGTTCCCTGGGAGAGTAACTGCATCGCTGTTTATGAAAACACTGACAGGAGCCAATCAATAGTGTTGATGCAGCTACACTCCATCCCACTATCAATCCTTATCAGCTTCTCTTCTAATCCCTGGATCGGATATCAGCTCATGACTGCAGGATAAATACGCAGTTAGACGGTTTCAGACATGAACTCCAGAGAATCTCCACACAAATGGGTCAATCGCCATGAACTGATTTCAGTGAATAATGAAGCGTTTCATCAGTCACATGACGTTGTGTATGAGACACGTTTTAATCTGGCTCCACAGAGAGAAGCAGGCAGGTGTCGAACCTGAACTCTGAGGTGTGTAACGCATGTTATGTTCTGTGTAAACACATTCAGTTCCTATAAGAAGACGCTTGAGGACATTGCTCCGCACGTTACAGATCGTGAGGAATGTTCTGTGAGTCTCGTGGTTCAGAGGATGATCAGCACCTGTCACTCACGTCTGCACACGTGTAATGAGGCCAGATCACATTCTGTTCTTTTCTGTATTCACCTGGTTTCTCCTCCTGCTCCCTCACCTGAACCACTCCCTCTCTCTCTCTCTCACTTTCCTGTTACGAGTCCCCTCCATGTCTCTGACGTGTACTCCGTCCCTCTCGGGTTTCTAAACAAGCCTTTCCAACATGTCCTATATCGTCTGTTCCTTGGCTCGCCTGCAGGAGCATTGATTGAAAGTTGGAGGGACATAAAGTCCTTGGCAGCCTTCGTTTCAGTATGTCAGCATGATCCGGGCCCTGCCGTCAGCTGTCCTCATATAGAGGCTCCGCTTTACAGTAAATACATCAGCTGCAACCTGGCACTTCTCCTGCTTCATATACAGCCTGAGATCAACCTGCGGTTTGGGGTTTTACTGCTCGGCTGCAGTTTGCAGTTTGCAGTGTAGGAGCAAATCCTTTCTGAAACACACGTGTAGAGAAGTGTTAAAACTGTAGATGGGAAGTGGGACTGCAGAGAAGCATTGAGAGAGCAGCTCAAAGTTTGAAAGCTCTACGTGGTGATTTGCTGCCACGAGGCTGAAGGGTCTCAGTTGATTTCTTATTGTTAAATGAAAGAAGCAAAACTGATTGAGAGCTTTTGTAATTTCTCCGATCTCGAGCTCTCACTATAAGACGAGTAACTTCACACATAACTGGTGGTTTTTGCACCTTCTGTAAATTACCAATATTACTGTGAACATCTGAAGCTGTGATCTGCAGAATGGGAAACTCTGGGAAACGAAAGCTGGCTGCTAATGGCTGTCGCTCAAAATGCTGCTGAATCTGAGCTGCTACAGTTTTTGAGATGTGGTGTTTAATCGTAGTTTCAAGGAATCGGACGTGACAGTGAAGTGGCAGCTGCTCTCTCTGTGAAGGCTGTGAATCTTTGTTCTGTAGAAAGACGACCACTTATCCCCCCCCCCTCATTCCTTCCTCCCACATGATCATTTTCTATGACATTTCACATTTCACACACGTCCATGTTTCTGAGCTCGTCCTCTGTGACGGTTCTAATCCTCAATTTGACAGATTCTCTCCATTCTGCAGACGAGACGTCGGGAGAAGTCGTTTCTCGTGGGTTTGATTTCCTCTGCAGAGACTCTGAGACGTTCCTGCTTCTCGCTGCTCGTTCTCCAGGAGAAACTCGGGCTTTACCGAGAAGCAGATTGAGATGGATGGCTCTGTGGTGATATGGTTCATGTCTGGCTGCTCCCGCCCTCGCCTGTTCCCGTGGAGACGCCCCCTTTCTATGCAGCTGTTCAGGGTTGATTAGTAGTCAATCTTCTGGCTGCTGATTCCTGCAGTGTCACATGTCCCCGCCCCCCCCCCGCATACTGTGTCCTTGTATATGACATACGGGTCTACTGCTGCTCTCAATCACAGCAATAAATAGACATGTGAAGACATAAGTGGGACACTACTGCGACTCAGAGACACAATAAACATGCTGCATGCTGTGCTAAACAAACACACACACACACACACACACACACACACACACACACACACACACACACACACACACACACACACACACACACACACACACACACACACACACACACACACACACAACACAACACAACACACACAGAGTTAGCAGAGATAGAGTAAACATGCTACATGCTGTGCTACACACACACACACACACAACACACACGTCTATTTGTTCCCATCTCTCCAGAAAGCGTGTAGAGAGAGAGTGAGAAGTGCTGCAGTGCATGATGGGAGTTCCCTCAGCAGTCGAGGCTGAAAGCAGCACGACTGAGAGACTCTGAAGCCGATGGAGATAAGAAGGTCTCTGCAGGAGAAACGTCCCCCTTGACTCTGATGTTCAGCTTCTCTCAGGATCATGAAGAGTCTGAAGCAGGCTCATGCTTCTACATTCTCGTTTCCTTCCCTTTACATAAAGCTGCCGACTGTTTTTCTAAATTATGACAAACAACTGCAAGAAACTTTAAATTTGACGAAGCTCAGTGATGTTTCACAATTAACTCGGCTTTATTGCATTTTCTCTTTAGTCTTGGAACAAAGTCTTCTCATATCTCACATTTAAATCTCCTGGGAAATGATTCCTCTACAACATATTGCAGCTTGTTTGTCTTTATCAGCCTGAATGGCAGCTTATTTCCAATTATGCTGCTTTTTAATCCACAATAACAATTCAGACAGAAAAAATGAATCTCATTTACAGCCCAGGAAGAGACGAGGGATTCAGCGTCACTCACAAACCCGAGTGGCTCCCGGTCCTGTAATATTTATCAATCACAATTCACTGCCTCCCGTCTGAAGTACTCCTCAGAATTGATTTAATTTAATTGATTTGTTTTTTTAATATACTGTGGGAGGTGCACATTGACTGGGAGTCAGGTCCACACATTATAATCATGCAGCTGGGCTTCAAAATGAACTCGACTGATACATTTGGAAACTGAAGCTCACAGAACAACAGTGACAGAAACACACTGATAAAGATGAATATTGATATTTGTTAAAACGACTCATTTAAGATGAAGAACAGGGAAAACATCTGGTTCTGTTGACGGCTGGATGTGCAAATGAGATATGAACACGAGTGGGAAGGGTCCATAACATCTGGAGACTGTATGAATCCGAGCTGCTCTCTGACTTCTGTCTGTGCTTCAGGAACCTTCTCCTGATTCTCTCTTTGTGATCGAATCCTTTTCAGACTTTTGCTGAACATTCCGGTGTCGGCGATTAAATTCACGTAAATATTTCCTGAATCGTTCCCGTGGCGACTCGCTGTAGCTTCTGTTTAAATGAGACTTGTGATATTTGCTCTACACACGTGTGACTGTGACTCAGGTGTGAAGTTATAGTTTAGTAAAGCGCTGAGTCGTTGAAGTGTCGATCTGATTCAGGCCAGGAACCAGAGCCTGATTCAGATTGTGGTTCCCGACCTGAGGTCAAAGTGGCTTGGACATGTCAGGTAAATGAAGTATAAAGTACTTATCATGTACTTGTAGTGGAGTAGAGGTTTAAAGTGGTACACAACAGAAAATATTCAGTTATAAGTAAGTTTCAATACCTTAAATCTGTACTTAAAGTACAGTACTTGAGTAAATATACTTTGTTCTCCTTTATATCTATGTGGTAATTGTGTCCCTCCACAGAGAAGCAGGACACATTCTAGCTCTGAAGCATCTTGTCCACAGTGATCAGTGTTTCCCTCATAACAGTGAGAATGACGACTTCCTGCAGTTTAGCTGTTTATTTACAACCTCCCGGCTCACAGAGAGAGAGACCTTCACTGCTGAGCCGCCCTCCACAGTCAAGTGCTGCTGGACGTCCAGCGGGGGGGGGGGAAACTCCAGCTCACACGTCTCTGTCTCTGCAGATTTGAATCTTTCTAGAACTCGAGCTCTGACTCGGACTCTGAAGCTGGAGGGAAACACTCGGGCGTCTTTGGGAGTTTTAATGTGAGAGGCCAGTATAATGGGTTTGAGATACTGATAGCTGTATAAACACATTTTACAATGATGTGTTACAGCAGAACAAGAGTGTGTAGCAGCCTTTGTGTAGAGTCGTGTGTCCCGGAACATCGTGCTTCTCATGTTCTCAGATTAGAGCGTCAACATTGTGAGAGGCGAGTGTGAGCGGCGCTGCTCTTCTACAGTCGGGATTCCTGAAGTGACAGTGAAAATTATCTTTCACTTCAGGTTCCACGTGGATACTTACAGGAAAGCTCTCCATCTTCTCTGGAGACAGAATCTATTCCTTTGCTTTTATTGTGAATATATAAGCAGGAGCAGAAGATGCACAGCTTCAAACTGTAGAATCCAGGTATCGAGTAAAAAGCTTTAATTTGAGGAACCAGAATCCTCACGTAGCCGCGCTGCAGCGCTCGGATTCCTGAAGAGACGTCCTGAATCTTTGCTCTGAGATTTTGCAACCTGATATTAATCCTTATTTATTTTAAAAGGACAATGCCACATTAGTTAACATGCAAATTTAAACCATGTAAAAGTTAATGTCAGGTTAGTGCCTGTCAGATTGATGGGAAAGAAAACCCTCCAAATAACATATAGACATGTGTATGATAATTAATAATAAATCCATGATATAACTTAATGACATATGGACAAACACTGGGACTTTTTATTCAGCTTTAGTCTCATTTTGTTGTGGAAGAATTCACCTGCAGCTGCAGCTGAAGTAAGATGTTTTCTACCTATGGGGGGGGGGGGTGAGATTAAGACGGCGACAGCAGGAGGGAGAAATAAAATGAAGGAGAAAAGGACGGATTCAGGCAGGAGGTTCGCTGCAGGTTTATTTTTTTTCATTCCAATACCCAGTGCATTTCCAGAATGACTTAAAGTGATAACATCAGATATATATGAGATTGGACTGGCGAGGAGCTGAGAGAGGAATTACAGGTCATATATAAGGAAAGGATTAGACGAGGAAGAGGAGGTCAGGGGAAGGAAGGCCGGGCTGGAGGTTATTGAGTCCGTCCAATAACAGAGCAGTCGAGCTTCTCTCCAGCACCGGCGCCGTGTCCTCAGGGTCACGGAGCAGTTTGTCCTCAGCAGGAAGAAGCTTCTGCCTGAGACGCTTCACCGAAGATGTGAGGAGCACGACGGCATGAAGATGATTTCATAGCAGCAGCAGCAGGTGTTGTGGAGCATAGATATATATAAAGACTAGATGTCTCGTCTGCGTTGCCGGCCAACGGAGACGAACGTCCGCACATGGCGGCCATCTTGCTAGGGGGCAGCTCGCTCACCCATAACATTGTGTTGGTAGTGGTAAATAAACATTACTTGATCAATTTCAACCGATTTTTAAACGTTTTTTTTTTTTTAATAAACGTCAGAGATGTAGATATGACACTGCATACTTATGAATAATTATGTTATTTTCTAAAAAATTCAATAATTTATGCAGTGTCATAACTACATCTCTGACGTTTATAACAAAGCCAGACCATTTAAAAATCAGTTGAAAATTGAGCAAGTTATGGTTATTTAAAAAGTAAGTACCACTACAACACAATGTTATGGGTGAGCGAGCTCACTCAAGCAAGATGGCCGCCATGTGCGGACGTCCGGCTCCGTCGAACGAGACATCTAGTCTTTATATATATCTATGTTGTGGAGGTTGTGACAGTTGCAGGATCTCAGCTCCAGTAGCTGCTGCACTTTGTCTCTGATTTATTATCAGACTAAAGACCGCCCACATCTTTACTGTGCATGAAATCAAAACATCAAATACATTTGTCTTGGATTTTTAACACATTTTTGATTTGATATTGCAGATTTTGTGTGTTTATCAAACATTTCACACACTGCAACATCTGTAGAAAACAAAGCATTTGTAAACACATTTCACAAAGCACAATATTTTTAAGAAAACACATTTTAGAAAAACACCTTGAATGAAACATAAAATATGAGAAAACACAAAAACATTTCACAACTTCAACACAACATTTCATCGCTGCTGGAGAGAGGAACAGAAACAGGAAGTGACATTGAACTCTTTGTTCCCAGCGACTCAGATTCTTTCTTCACAGTGAAAAGTGTTGTTCGTCCATTTCTCTCATCAGGGCCACGACATCAAAACATGTTTACATCTCTCAACTCGTACAAAATACAACCATCATGTTATCTGAGCACAGCTACACAGTGTCACGGGTCTGATGCTGAAGCAGCTCAACATGGGTCAATCATGCAGCTGCAGCAGCTTCTGCTGAAGGAGTAACATCAACAGTTGAGGGGGTGCAGTCGCTCTGCATATAAACAGGGAGGAGAGGCGAAGGGAAGGTCAGCCATGGCCCACATTCTTGGCTGCCCTCACCCTGACTGAGATGGGGGGGGGGGAAGGAGGAGGATGGAGGCAGGAGGAGACTGGGGGGGGGGGGGGGGCTCTGATCTCACAAGGTCACTCTTTGCTTTTATGTTTGTCTCACAGTGCACGTGGGCTCGTTAACACCGTGAAACAAAATGGAAATGATTCATTTTTCACTTTCCAATTTTAACTTGAAAGAAAATGTTTTAGTTTTTATTTGATTGTTGAGTCAAGATGAAGAATAAAATCTGCCTCTTAATTTGAAGTGTTTGAAAACTATCACTTGTGATCTGAGGGTTTTCTGAAAAGCTGACGAGCAACATTTACCAAAACTTTAATTGCTCAGCCTCTGATGCAGAAGGAGACATGAAATAAAAATATTTGATCTTTTGAACCTTTTGCTTTCTTGTAAATCATTTGCTTTGTGAACAATTAAAATCCAAAATCCTCAACATGTCTTGTTCAGCAAGATCAACGTCAAATGCAGAATCCACACCTTCTCTCCTGGTGTAAATGAAACTTGATTTATGGAACAAAACATTTTATAGCCCAAATGATTAATAGCAAAAGGAATGAATGTGACCATGTGTGTGAACCTAGCGTCGGCTGCTCTGGTGCAAGGACACTACAAAGTCACACTTAAGTGAATTGAGGACGTAAATCATCTGAAGTTTTCTCTGTAAAGCTGCAGCTTCAATCTGAGATACTCTTATATTCTTTTAATCTGTGGATGAGCTGATGGGCGGAGCCGACTGCATCCGGACATCTCAGATTAGCATCAGGATCGAGTCTGCGTGTGTTTCCTCACTCTGAGAAGTGTCGGCTTAAAAAGCAACTTAACACCCACTCGCACATGTGAAGTCACTTTGTGGCGTCTCCTGCTGATCCTGGTTCTGCTACATGGCTTCACAGGGAAACTCTTTCTCCCTCTTTCTCCGATAAAATCCAGTAATTCAATAAACTGTTCACTTCAGTTCAGCAGCTTTAAGACGCTTCAGCAGTGAAACGTTCAGTGACCAGATGATACTGTCACGTGACTTCAGTGCATTACGAGGAACCTGGATCCTCTGTTATCCACAGCGTTATCAGCAGGAGGAGAACAGCCAATCAGACGACAGCCTGCAGCGTGCCCCGCCCATGCAGCGCCGTGATGTCCTTCGCACATTTTGTGTTTATTAATACGCAAACTTTTCGACCTCAGTCAAACCTAAAGTACTTTAAAAATGATGCACATAGAGATATTATAATTGTTGCAATCACACACACAGTTGGACACACACACACAAACATGCACACCAGAGGGATTTGTGTGTGTGTGCTCGCTACCTCATTAGTGAAAACACACTTGTGTGCAGACACAATGTCACACAACTGCACTCCTATATGAGAAATGTGTACACCCACACATTTACACACACAAACAGACACACACTTTCTCTCCCATCGGTTGGTAATTACAGTCTCTGGCACAGACACACCAGCCATACATAGTCAATGAGAGCCGGGAACACAATGAACACACAGAGCAGATGATTACTGTAAATAAAGGAAACGTGAAGCGAGGGAAGAGGGAGAGACGGAGGACGCCGCGGGCTCCAAGAGAACGAGGGCAGAAATAAAGAGAGAGAGAGAGAGAGACGGAGGAAGAGAGGAGCTGAAAGAGAACGAGGAGGGAGGACGTGGATCTGGAACTTTCCACTTCTGTGTCAGTTTGAAATATTAATGTGAAGCAAACTGTTTCAACACATGCAGGGTTTTGGCAGAAGGAGGAACTTTTTTTTATTTGAGGAAATTCTGCAGGTGAGGACAGAGAGGGGGGGGTGACAGCTCCGATAAAAAGAGTTGACGGCTGCAGTAATTCCACGATGACCTTCAAACACTTTACTGTGACCTTCTCTGTCTGGAGCGTCTGGGTTTTACACTGCGTCTCATCCGGCTCTCTGATATCTGACTTCATGTAGATACTGTACGTCTGGAATCATCTTCCTCCTCCACCTGATATCTGACTTCATGTAGATACTGTACGTCTGGAATCATCTTCCTCCTCCTGCTGATATCTCACTTCATGTAGATACTGTACATCTGAAATCATCTTCCTCCTCCTGATATCTTACTTCATGTAGATACTGTACGTCTGGAATCATCTTCCTCCTCCACCTGATATCTGACTTCATATAGATACTGTACGTCTGGAATCATCTTCCTCCTCCTGCTGATATCTGACTTCATGTAGATACTGTACGTCTGGAATCATCTTCCTCCTCCTCCTGATATCTGACTTCATGTAGATACTGTACGTCTGGAATCATCTTCCTCCTCCTCCTCATATCTCACTTCAGCTGGTAAACATCCATAAATCATCAGCCAGCGTGAGTCACTGGAACGTGAAGCTGTGCCAGGTGCTTGGTTGTTGTGGTTTCCAGGATTAAGTCTGAACTGTGATGCTCACACCCGACAGGTTCCTGCCCCCCCCCCCCCCCCCCCCCCCGTGGAGCAGCTGGGGGGGGGGGGGGGAGCTGTGCACACTCTTGTTAGCAAACAGTCACCGATTTACACATTCAGCAAATTCACCTGAGAGACGTTCTGTCCTGATAAGTTCTCCAGAGACACTAAAACATGATTGTGGAGGAGGAAACGTTCTCAGGTCAAAGGTCACAAGTTGGAACCCTCACTGCAAATGACTCAGTTTCTATTTCTCCTTCGATCAAATATAAGTACATGAAGGTTTTATTATTACTTTGAAAGCAAAGTGCAATGTGAGCAGTGATCGGTGACTCGGGTGAAAGGTCCAGAACTGGCTCCACTGGGACGTTGACTTAGGAGCGATTGTGTCAACATTGATCCTGAGGACAGTTTCAGATTTGGAATGCTTCCCAAATCAGAATCAGTCTCTAAACCAGGTTGTAAAACAAGTGAAGTCAAACTCAAACGCTTATTGATGATCTGAGGTCTCACAGCTTCACTATTCGTAGATGAACATGAAATGAGTCCTGCTCTCGTGTCTTCACAGAACATCTCACACGTGCACGTCTGCATTTACCTGTTGATTCACATGCACTGTGTGACCCAGGTCCACTGAGACAGTCACACTGGAACTTCACGCCTGTCGTTAGCTTCTTGCTCTGATACAATCATCTAAGCCCAGAACATCCTAATTGTTTTCCTGGACTCACTAAGTCCTGCCCACACCCCCGCTGATCTGTCAGATCCACAGATCTCCTGCAGCGACGGATCTGCTGCTACGTTACTTAGCTCAGCCGGACTCACATCAGCTCATATGGACTGTACAATACATACAGTCCTCTAGTCCTATCACATGCACATGCACCCCCTGAACTGTAAGGTCTCCAAATGTCAGCTGCTGCTATTTAACCTCCTCACTTGCCTCACTTGCCTCAGCCTGTCGGGTTCAAGACTGAAGTTTAAAATTCACTTGTACGAGGATCTTTTTTTTAAATGCTACAGAAAATGGAAGTTTGAATCTCTGACCTTCAGACATCAGGTGATATAAATTAAAGCTTGAGGTGTGAAATACTTTGTTCGATGTAGATCTGTGTGAAATGTGCAGATTCAGGATTTCACATCGTTATCTTTACAGCAAAGGAAGTGTTGGTTGTTGGAAAAGCAACAAGAACATGTTCACGCTGTGTAATAGATTCAATGAGACCAACACTGTCTCCTACTCGTCCTTTTGTGTGTCCTCCTGATGCATTGTGTTGATGGGACTGCACCTTTATATATATATATATTCCAAATCATATACACTGCAATACGTAGTATGTTGTTAGCTGTGATTGTTTCTTAGAGAGTTTGGGGGGGTCCATGAATCTGGTTGACGCTGAAGAAACCTGGATACGTTTCCTCTAAGTAAAAATAGAAGTTCCCTGGAAGTTACTCCAGTTCTATGATTATGTAAGTCAGAAATGTTGTAAAATGTGTATTACAAAACAAATTTGACAAACTACACAATTACACAAGCTGTATCCCAGAAAAACAGGCATATATGTATTGTAATATTTCCCCTACTCGTCCTTTTGTGTGTCCTCCTGGTTTCTCTCTTCATTAATGGGGCTTATTGTGAGAGTGAGAGAAAGTAGAGAGAGAGAGAGAGAGAGAGAGAGAGAGAGAGAGAGAGAGAGAGAGAGAGAGAGAGAGAGAGAGAGAGAGAGAGAGAGAGAGAGAGAGAGAGAGAGAGAGAGAGAGAGAGAGAGAGAGAGAGAGAGAGAGAGAGAGAGAGAGAGAGAGAGAGAGAGAGAGAGGGAGGCAATTTGGAGGAAAACAGAGCTGGAGGAGCCGGGTTGAAACTAACGGTCATCTTTGATCACGCTGTGTTTTCTCTCCATCTAATCAGCTTGGACGCCGTCCAAACCTCCGACTCTGAGACAGACTACAGCGAGTGTGTCTGTGTGCGTGTGTGTGTCTGTGTGCGTGACTGTGTGCGTGTGTGTGGTGGTTAAATAGACAGTGAGTGAGTATGTAGGCTCTTGTGTGTGTTGTAATAGTTTTATATAATCTCTTGTATGTCCTGTTTCCACACAGACTGGTACAGTACGTCCGAGTGTATGTACTGATCTGTCGTTAACAGACAGTACATTGATCTGTGTTGTCATTGGCCCATTGGCCCATATGATGTTTACACCAACTGTACGTGTATAGCTCCTCCTTTACCCCCCCTGAAGTATTTTTTTATTCTTTATTTTTCTTTCTTCAGCAAATTCAATTTTATTGTTCATTTCAGTTTGCAAACATTTTAGTTACAAATTGGAAAAGGTAGAAACTGAATCGAGTACACACTCACACACTTCATAAGCTGAAGTGTTGGTATTTAACACTGAACTCCACAGAGTCGTGTGCAGTGCTCTGTGGAGTTCAGTTATTATTTTAAATGCAAATATCTCCAAAAAGTCATCATATAGTCCAATAAACATGCAGCAAACTAGGTTGAATTTATAGATATTATGTACATTAGAAAAAGCTGCATTGTCTCAGTAGAAATCACACCCCCATGTTTTCTTTTCCTTGTGTCCATGTGCGGCCTCAGTGTAAACGAGCTGTTATTGGTTGAGAAGTGTGTCACGAGGGTTTGAGTCGTGTGTGATCTCTCAAACTCTGCTGCCATCTAGTGGATCGACTGGGGAAGTGCAGCTCGGTTCCATCCGGGTCACACTCAGGCTGCACCAGCGTCACAACATAAACATTGGAAAAGAAACACGTTTAACATTTAAGTTATAGATCAAGAAAAATGTGGGCTCTTCGTTTCTCTGTTTGAAATCACTCAGCAGGACTTGGTGATATTAAATATATTCATATTCGTCTCTAAGTCACAAAACAATCACTATTAATTAATCAACAGACTATTTGTCCAATTTTTAACAGTTAATTAACAGTCAAACTCAGATTATTGTTTTCACTTCATCGACATTAAAAAGCAACAAATCCTCTAAAATTTGAAGATTTTTTATGGGTTTTGCCTTTGAATTAAATAAGACGTCTAATAACTAAATTACCACTTTAATTTATACCATCACTCTTCTAGTGATTTACAGCTAATCAACTAATAAGCCTTAAACAAAGGAATTTGATGACATCAGAAATAGAAGAGAAACTTGTTCCCTACTAAATCGCGATGAGCATTTTCTTTTTAAAGACTAAACAATTTAATGTACAGATGTAAAATAATCTGCAGATTCAATGTTGATGAAGATAATAATTAGACGCTGCTCTAAAATGAATGTGTTGTGTTTTATTTTACAGCTGAAGTAGATCATGTGTTCAACTCTGACATGGTTCCTGTAAATCTGCATGATTGACAGGACTAATGCATGTCTCTAAAATGTAATGTAATACTTGAATGGACAATGTTAATGACACTGTCTGTGTGTGTGTGTGTGTCTCTTCTCTCCCCTCCAGCTTTTTATTGCTTCCTCCGACGTCCCCCCCACCATGCTACTCCTAGTTTCTCACGTGTCTACTGAAGGTGCCGGCGGCGAATGCTGAGCAGGCTGGCGAGGCCGGGGTCCGCCTCCTTGTCCTGTGATTGGCCGCTGGACGGTACTGAGGCAGAATGGAGCCAATGTCCAACAAGCAGGATAGCAACTCGTCAGAGGGGGACGAGAAAGGGTGAGACGGGGGGGTTGGTTTGTGGGCTGAATGGAATGTGATGGATTGTCCTGCCTCTCTCTCTCTTTGTGTGTCTGTGTGTGTGTGTGTTCATCAAAGCACAGGCGAGCGGTGCTTTGACAGCAGTGACAGATGAGAGAGTAGCCGCGGGCCTTGATGGACAGATTGATGGATGGATGATGGATGAAAGATGGATGGATGATGGATGAAAGATGCAGAGCAGCTCCGGCACCTTTTTGTTTTCAAAGCACATTCCTGACACCAGCTCATTTCACAAGTAGATGCTTTAATGAGGAGGAAGAGCAGAGAGTGAGAAGAAGAGTGGTTCTGCTGAATAAGCTTTATATAAATAAATCAATGGATGGGGGGATGTTAGATGATAGAGGGATGGAGGGATGGGGCGGGGGGGTAGAAAGAGGGGGAGGAAGCAGAGAAATTTTTGGAGAGGTAAAAGGGAGTTAGAACATTCTGTCACGCTGCCATCTGTGCTGCTCTGTCTCAGTGGCACGTGGAGTCGCACACACACACACACACATATACACACACACACACACATACAGTGTGAGTTGTGAGACGATAAGGTTTAATCCCCATCGTGGTGAATATTAAACAAATAAATACACAGTAATCACTTCAAAACATGTAATGACACAATCATTTTTCAGAAACAAGAATAAAATGATTCAAATTCAACTCGTGACATTTATCTGTTTTCATCAACAACCTGGAAGTGCTGAACACAAAGATGGACGATGTGATGAAATGACAGAAGTTTAGTATGAACGAGGTGTAGATGAGAAGTTGTATAATATTATAAACCTCATGTTAAACCACCTTGTTGTTGTTGCTGTTAGAATCAAGTTGCAATAAATGCAGATTTCCAGGAGATGGAGTTAAAGAATCCAGAGAGAGGTTGTTGCTGTTGTTGCTGTTGTTGCTGTTGTTGCTTTGACACGTGAGTTCATCAGTCAACACATCTCAAGTTGTTCAGAGAGTTGTTGTGAGTGCAGCTGCACAAGCCACAACTCTTCAAAGAGAAAGAACAAATATCAATAATTTTGAGCTTAAAACTTTTGCTATTGTCAGAAACAGTTGTGCACCGTCATGCTCCGTCGTGCACCGTCATGCTTACAGCAGACAGGGCTGTATTGATTTCAATGACCTTCAGATTCAGGATCGTGCTGCTGTTGTGTGCAATGTTACACAACACAACACAACACAACAGCATCTACCTGGGGAGATAATTGATCTTTGGCAGAAGCCTCTTTCCTCTGAGGTTGTGAGGTTGTTTGTGAGAGGAGGGGTGTGTATTTTATTTAGGATGTACGTAAGTGTGTGTGTGTGTGTGTGTGTCCATGTGTGTGCGTGTGTGTGCATGTGGATTAGTGCAGTGCACAGAGCTGGATTAGGAGCAGCGAGGGCAGATGGAGCCACAGAAAGCAGAGGACAGCTCAGGACGCCTCGATATGTGACATCAACAGGGGATTGTCGCTTTGTGTTTGTGCGCATGTGCGTGTGTGTTTCTCACACAGTGTGTCATTGACCATGCACGTGTTCTTGTGAGCGCTGCCTCATGCCCTGACCCCTCCCCTTTGCGATTTCTGAGTCACAGAGCATTCTGGGTAAACACACACGCGCGCTCGCACTCACAGAGATGTTGCAAAGCTTTGTGTAGCCTGGAGAATGTGACGAAAATAGAATCTGCCGTGTGTGTGTCTGTCTGTGTTGTGTTTCTGTCTGTGTGTGTGTGTGTTCAGCCTTAATTTCTTATTCTAAAAACATAAATCACAGTTTCCTAGCATCACAAAAACAAAACAAACTCTGATATTTGTGTCGGTATATTTATCTATTTTTGTCGTATAATGATTTTGAAATTAAAACTAACCACGATAGAAAAACTCTGATATCCCGACACAGGAAGTTGCAGCTTCATCAGTCCTGTCAGCTGAAGTCTCTGGAGTTTTAATTAAGTTATGAAACAAAAGCCATTTCTATTGTTTTCCAAGAGTTTAGTTAAGTTTAATGAACTAAAACAAGGCAGATAACAACCATAACGTTGGACTGCAGCAGTGCATTGTGGACGCTGTAGTCTTTAGATCTAGTGACAGGACTAAAGTCTAAGCTAAAGTGGACTAATAGGTTTTTCCCTCCTCGGCCTCTCGTTGAATCCTCGTCCTCAGACGACCTCTCTGTACTCGTACATTGAGTTTATGAGTTTATCATCTGCAGCAGCAGACTCAGAATCAGCTGCTCTGATCCGAGTGTCGGAGAAACGCTGACGTCAGCAGTGAACTCAGTGTGAGAGTCAAACAGTGTTAAAGGGTTCAAATGTGCATGAACGTCTCAGAGTCATAGATTTCAAAGCAGAAGTTATTTCATTAAATTGGAATTATGTGATTTGAGGTGAGGATTCTTACGTGTGTGTTGATCTTTGCAACTGGTGATTCAGTTTGAATAACTTGTTGAAAGAAAGTTTCAGTCACTTGACATTTCTCAAGTTTTCATCCAGTTTTTCATCCCTGACATTTTAGAAGTTTATGTCCGGAAGGATCCTGGTGGTGCAGCTTCCTCTTTGTGTACAGTAACCATGGTAACAGCAGGTGTTTGTGTCACAAACTGACTCAGTTAATCCAGTTAACGTTTCCAAACCCGACTGTCTGAGCAGAACCAGGCTCTATAATCTGGACTGAAGAGAAACAGGAGCTGAAGAGAACCTGATCCACTCTGAAGAGCTGAGGTCACAGCTGTGGATCTGGGATCTGAGGCAGGAAGTCTGGCTCCGGCCAAACAGAAAACCAGAATTTGTTCCGTTTGCTGAGCCGACTTTCTGCTGACGTCACGAGCAGCGGTTCTTATTGTCCAACTTTGAAACGCTCTGTCAGTCCAGATGTTGCTTCATACAGATGTTAGTCCCCGTGACCAGAAGAGATTTACACACGTTACATCACTGGTGTGAGACTATTCTCCCCTTTGTGTGAATCTAAATTAAAAGACAAACGTAAAAGTAAATAAACCACATTAGAAAGTACACATCACACTAGTACTTGTATAAAAACATTTGTATCCACAGACTCTGGATGTTTTCATATTTCACCTTCAGGAAAAAAACATCTGGACCCCGGCACCATCGTGTGTACTTATATCTGTGAGGACCATTGTGATCTTAGACCCTAAAGAGCTGGAGAATGAATTATTCCTATCAGTGTCCTCAATAAGATTCAAGTACAAACATATCTTCCTCTTAAATAGTCCCAGAGGTCAGAGCCCTGATATCTGACCACTTCCTGCGCTCGTCACTGTTGGGTTTTACATACGAGCACAAACGACTGCTGAGTCAACATCCACGAGCTCAAGCTGCACGTTGACTTTCTCTTCACTTGACTTTCCGACACACGACTGACGTGGTGGCGTTCACCTTGAGGTGTTTCTAAAACGGACGGTGCTTGGTTGAGCTCTGACAGAAAGGCAACACCGTCAGTGAAGTAGAGGAGACGTGAGCAGGAGAGACGGGAGGAGAAGAAGAGTGGCAACGGAACAAAGAGCAGAGTCGAGCTGAAGATAAAGTTTAACATCAGCCGGTTGAATGAAAGTGACACATCCTCTGACAGCTGAAATATTCCTGAGAAAGTCCACAGGAAATATTATTTATTCAGCCGGTTTAGGATAAGTCTTATTTTCCTTATATGATATTTGTTAAACTTGCATCAGAGACGATGGAAATCGAACAGAAACAGGATTAGAAATTACTCAAGTCCGTTAACGACCTGATTTCCTGAACTATTGCTGCTCTTTTATCTCACGTGTAGAGAAAAGATGGAGTTTCTGCTTTGTTTCCATCAGGTCCTGTGAATGTGTGTCTGCAGTGATGCTAATACATTCATATTTTACATCATGTAAAAGCACATTTTTGCGAGGTTTAGCAGAGGTTGCTTTTCATTTCCGCGGTGATTCCTCCAGAGGATCCGTCTGTTTCCTCTCATGAGCTCATTAACCAGAGACTTTACTTTCGAGCTGGCAGGAGAACGTCCGGAGCTTTCCTCTCAGAAGTGGGCGTGTCTCCCTTTCAGCCCCTCTGGAGAAGGTCCGGAGATTACCCAGAGTTCAGTGCAGGTCTGAAAACAGCTCAACGTCTTTTTAAAACTCCGGTGGACGTACAGTATATTTCCCAAACTCTAATTCCATCAGTACAACAGGAGTCTTCCTCTCGCTCTGAGCTCTTCCCTCCTTCTGATCTATATTTAGCTGCTGTCACTGAAACCCTATATTTCCTGCTCAGGTATTTCCCATTACAGTCCCGACGGTGGCTGATACAGAGCCGATCCCCCCCGCTGTGGGAGGCTGTTAAACTACCACTGTAGTTTAAACACTTATAAAGAGGAAGGGACTATGAATGGTTTATGATTGAGAACAGTATTTCTGTTAGAATAATAAAACCAGTGCAGGACAGTGGGATGTATGATGGAGCAATCGCTGTGTAAATACACCTAATGTTAAATTCTAAAAATGTTTCCCATTACCCCAGCTGGGCTGTTAGACAGTTTCCTTTCAGGTCCACTTCTCAAGGTGGTTCTGTATCCAGCTGTAACTGTTGCCTTCACAACAAATGGTTCTTATCACATCGGAGCAAAGACAGATCACAGACGAGTCTAATTCAATTGATGAGCTCCCTGGAATCTGTGTGTCCTCACAGGACTCGTCTCAGCTGCTCTTATGTAACCGAGTCAGCATTAGAGTTTGTTTGTTTGTTGTTGTTGTTTTGTTTTTTCCTGTGGGACAAAACGAAAAGAGCGAAATAGAAGAGAGGTGGAAGTGGAGCAGGACGAGTGACAGGAAGTAGAATATGAAGCAGGGATGACAGGTGACAGAGAAGAGAAAGACGACAGGAGTATAAAGATGAAGTGAGCGAGGAGAGAGAGCGAGTGTGTTGGAACGAGGCAGACGAGAGCATGAGGAGGTGTGTTGTGATGACGGAGAGCAGACTACACACAGACGGGGGGGAGGGCTGGACCTGAGCAGCCGAGGGAGGGAGAGAGAGAGGGAGGGAGGAGGAGGATAAACAGAGTGGCTGTTCCTCCCAGCAGCCAGTGTGCGAGCCGCTGTTCCCTGTGACAGCTGATAGACTTCCCTCCCTCTGACCCGAGCTGCTGAGGGATCTGAGGAGCTTTTCTCAGAGGAAGACAGGGAACCAGAGCTGCTGGAGAAGCTGATCTGTTGTTCATCTGCTCCACGTTGAGGTGGAACACGTGCTCTGACTCAGCTGCTGCTGGAAGCTTCTCTTCTTCTGGTTTCTCCTGCACAGGCAGCATCATGCATATCTTACAGCCGTACTGCATCAACAGGTTGGTGTGTGAGTGTGTGTGCGTGTGTGTGTCTGTCCACATGCATCGTCGGGGGGGTGGTGTGCCATTAGTCCACGCACCACATGCTCCCATCAGCTCAGGAGCGGCTCTGTTTCCACGTCCTCGCCGTTTATCACACAAATTTATTACTGCTCAGAACAGTTGTTCACAAATTGGATTTTCAGAGATTATCCCATTATAGTACTTTCATCTAATAACAGTTCAGGACTTATTTGATAAAACCAATAATCCAGTTATTCACATGATTCTTTGTATTAAGCCAATTTGTTGTTTCTTTTCTCTGCTGAAGTCGTTAAGAGGGAAAGTCCCTGAAAACAGAACATTGTGTTTCTGAAAGGAGGAGGTTCTGCAGCCTGACAATCAGCTGATGCTCTGTTTGTTTACTGTGGGAGGGGGGGGGGGGGGGGGGGGGTTATGAGGCCTTAATGTATGGAAGTGATTCTATAAACAAAGCATCTTCCACCGGATGATGTTTCAGCTCAGAGGACAGAGCTGTTCGCTGATGATATCAACAATGAATATACATGTTCTTTAAAATGTCAGAATCAAACCTACATGACAAAGAATGTAATTGAGGTTTTGATATTTTACTGTTTCTAAACTTTTTTAATAGAAAGTAAACACAAATTCTACCAAAGATAACATAAATACAGTGAAATAAAAGATTTAATTTCATCAACAAATAGAAACTGACGACCTCACTACGGAGAAGTCCTCGTGCACGTTGCTGCTCGTTCACGGTCGATAAACTTTGAACTGAAATATTTGATGAAATCCTCGGAGGTTTCACTTTGAAATATCAGAGACGTTCTGATGCTGAAACTCACAGAAAGTCTCTGAGAGGCTAAAAGTGGACGAACCCAGAGTCCGATCCTCTGACTGGTGCTTGAATGTTTGTCTGTTCACCAGAAAGCAACTCGTTATGCTTCTGTTCCTTAATGAGCTCGCTGCCACTGAGAGAATCTGACAGAGATAATTAGGACTTCCTGTGTGAAGTCAAGGAGCCGGTGCTGCTTTGTGTTCGACTTCACATGGATGTAAGGAAACTGCAGCAGGATGAAATGTTTCCAGCGACTGATGCTGATGCAGATGAAATCAGAGGCTTCATGTTTGAAAGCTTGAAAAACACTGAGAACGTGTCTGACGTGTTTCCAGCTTGTTCTGAGTCGACAGGATGTTCTTCACTGCGCAGTTTCATCGTCTCTCAACCAAAGAATCATTTCATTTGATGTGTTAATGAACGATATATACACCAGCCCCCCCGCCTCCTGTAACATTCATCTGTTCCCTGATGTGATGATGTAGAAAGTCGATAAATCAACGTCGACACAAGAACCGCAAAATATCATTTATTGAAGATTGGGTTTTGTTTTTAGTTGCAGAAATGTCAGAGCAGGTTTGTATCTGTGATCGTAGCTCAACACATTCTGTTCTCCAACCGGAGGAGAAGGTTTCCCACCGTGTGACTGTCTGACCACACCGCAATAAAATTAATAAGTTTGCTGAAGCGTGAAGAGCTGCAAGAACCCAGAGACATGGGAGGATTTCAACTCCCCCCCTTTTTTTTTTGTTGGAAGAGGAAAGTAGATTTGACAGCCAGCGAGACGGAGGGGAGGGGAGGGGGGGTGTTACCTAATACTGCTGTTGGGAGTTTAGAGAGGAGACGAAGAGGAGGCGAGAGGAGAGCAGAGGAAGAGGGTAGGAAATGAGAGGAGAGGGAGAGGAAGAGGAGAGGAGGAAGAGAGAGGAAGAGGGTAGGAGAGGAGGAGGAGAGAGGAAGAGGGTAGGAGAGGAAGAGGAGAGGAAGAGGGAGAGGAGAGCAGAGGAAGAGGAGAGGAGGAGGAGAGAGGAAGAGGGTAGAAGAGGAGAGGAAGAGGAGAGAAGAGGAGAGGAAGAGGGTAGGAAAGGAGAGGAGATGGAAGGAGAGGAAAGGAAGAGGAGAGGAAGAGGGTAGGAAAGGAGAGGAAATGAAGATGAAGAGGAGAGGAAGAGGAGAGAAGAGGAAATGAGAGGAGAGGAGAGGAAGAGGAGAGGAGAGGGAGAGGAGAGGAAACAAAGGGAAGGGCATGGAATGGAAAGGAGAGGATGCAAGGAAAGGAAAGGAGGAAGAAGAAAAGGAGAGGAGACAAGACAGCAAGTGTGAGAGTAGACGAGAGGAAATAGGACACGAGGAAAAAGTAGAAGAGATGAGGGAGGAAGAGGATGAGATGAACGGAAAGGAGGAGGAAGTATTGGAGACGAGAGGAAGTGGGAGATTAGACGAGAGGAAATAGGACACGAGAGGAAAGAGAAGAAGAGGAGAGGAGAGGAAGAAAGGGAACAGAAGAAAGGAGATGAGACGAGAGAGGAAGAAAGAAAGGAATGGAAGAGGAGAGGACAGATGGAGAGATGAGAGAGCGAAAAGGAGAGAAAGGACATGGGGGAGACATTTAATCCAAATCTGCTGCCAGTCCTCAGAGAGTGAGAAAAGAGGAAGGATAGAGAATTAAATGGAGGGATGGAGGTGTGTGTGAGAGACAAGGGATGGAATTATATATAATCTGGAGTGTGTATGTGTGTGTGTACTTGTGAGTTAGTGTGTGTGTGTGTGTGTGTGTGTGTGTGTGTGTGTGTGTGTGTGTGTGTTTGTTTGCTCTTTCACTTAAAAAAAATTAATTTAAATTGGATGTGAAAATTGAATTTCGCCGAAAGTAAAAGCAGAATTCACGATACTGTAATATTCCATATATATTTCTTACTGTACAGATCTTATTTATTTACATTTTCCCTTTAATATGCACAATACTCTGCACTTTAATGCCTTTTTTTGTTCTGGTTAGATGCTAAACTGCATTTCGTTGTATTAATACTTGTACTGTGCAATGACAATAAAGTTGAATCTAATCTAAATGTGAAGAAGAGATCTGCAGTCAGGACGTGTCCCTTCATAACAGATCTACTGTCTCTGAGTCCATTCATGTCTCTATGAGCGTTAAAGCAATTACTCAAATCAGATGACTGCGTCACACTGGTTTATTTTGATAAGGAAGTTTCCTGATTGAGGAGCCTTCACAATAATAGCTGCTTGAGTTCCCTAAATGAGAAGGAAAGGAGCCTAGATGCTTCCTAACTTCTCTCCTTTAGCAGAGGAAACACCGAAGCATCCTTATCGGTAAGAGATGAGAAAATACCGCCACACAATTAATTTTATAATCAAACTAATATAAATATCATCATCAGAACTAAATACAAACATAAATGTATTTCCAATTCCCTAATTTTAGAATACACACAAAAGTCTTCAACTTATATAATGTTTTCTCCAAGTAATATCTCATGTTTTTATATTATTTCAACAGTTTTATTCTTCATTTATTGAAAATCTCTTTTTTTGTTGCTTCCTGTGAGTAATTGATGGTGAAATGTTTCCTCTGTAGAGACTGAAAATCTTCTTATTAGGTTTTATTCTGTTATTCATAATTCAGTTTAGTCGTGAATTGCAGCCCATTAGAAACCTTTAGTAATGAAATGTGCTGAAAGTGGCTTAAACCGGAAGATTTGGACAATTATCAAGCAGAGCTACAGTTTCTAAACTTTAATCCAATCATAAACCCAGTTTATATTTTGAACAATTTCAATGCATCTCCGGGAAATGTGATTTTTTATTTTTTGGCTTATTCCTGTTTGTTGAACTACTCGAGTTGTTAATTTAAAAAATCCCTTTCTTCTTCTCCCTCCCTCCTCTTCTTCCCTTCTCTTCCTCCTCAGGTGGCCAGATGTGCCAAAGAGAAAGAGGAAGAACAGCCAGTGTTCGATGAAGAGCATGTCGGGTAAGGACTCGTCTTCTCTCCCCCCCCTGTGTGTCCGTCTCCTCACAACAATCAAGTGAACTCAGCCGCAGACAGGTTCCTGTTAAGCCAGCCCCCCCCCCCCCCCCCCCCCCCCCGGGCTCCCACTGCCGGCCTGGGACTCATTACTATGATAAGCTCCTCCTCAACATCTCATCTCTCCCTCGGAGCTTTGTAGGAAACAGATTAGTTTCCCCAGGTGACCGAGGCCTCAGAGCTCGTTCAGTGTCGAGAGGATCAAACTTCTACATTTGTTACAAACAGGAAGTTCATCCAGGACATGGAGTTATCATACAATACAAACAAATAGAAAAGAGCTTGATTGTCCACTAAAGTAGATAATTGTTAAATCAATTAACCATTTGACATAATTAACAATTGAGACGGATTCTACATGGTTCATTAAACCATTAAAATAGATCTTTGATAATATAAAATCCAGACGACAATTTTGTGCATCAACACCACAGCTGAGAGGTCAGAGTTTAAAGTGAATACCAGTTTCGAGTATCAAGAACTCTTCCCTTCTCCAGAGAAATACATAAATAAGCAGATGAAAAGTCCTGATATATAATGTATTTCTATAATAAATGTGTATAAATACCTCAAAGTCGTTTATGTTTCATCCTGTATCAGTCTCCTGGGGCCAAATGCTCAGGAGCTTCTTTGAGGATCCTGTGATAACATCCAGCTCCTCTCCTCCTCCTCCTCCTCCTCCTCCTCCTCCTCCTCCTCCTCCTCCTCCTCCTCCTCCTCCTCTTCCTCCTCCTCGTCCTCCTCCTCCTCTCCTGTAGCTCTCAGCGCCTCTGTCCCAGGTTACATCCCCAGCTACCTGGAGAAGGACGAGCCTTGCGTGGTGTGTGGGGACAAGGCGACGGGATACCACTACCGCTGCATCACCTGCGAGGGCTGCAAGGTACAAGAGCATCACAGACCTTTACTCATCTTCATCTATAAGAACATATGAAAAGAGAAAATATAGAATAAGAAAGAGAAAATACACACAGCTCAATATAAATCGAATCAAAAATCTATACACATTCAGAGTGTCAGGATGCAATGGAAAGGTGTGTGACAATTTATTAATGCACGTAAAACAAATATGCAAAGGAGAATTTGAACATGAGTTGAATTATGAATGAAGAAGCCGATTAATTCAACCTAAACTTGATATTTTAAAGTTTATTGCTGCATGTTCTGCACAGGAAGTGTTGAAGATTAGAAGGAGACTGAACCTCTGATGTGATTTAAAGCTCATATAACTGGTCCTGGAGCAGCAGCATGTTAATCTGGCCCTGAAGCCTGGACTCACAGAACAGAACCTGTGAAGTTCCCAGCCCCCCCCTTCAGCATAATGAAGTTCATTGGTTTGTAATGATGAACATTTATTTAATCAGCTATTCTGTCTAAAGCTAAACTACAGTTTAAATAAAGGAGCAGCACGTGTATCTGTTGTCCTCGGCTTCAATGGAAGTTAAAATAATAACTTGAAAGGAGATCGGTTGAAGAAGCTGTAAATCACAATCTGCATCAATGATAGAATGGTTCACGTCTCCTGTCTCCGAACTGGGAACAGCAAGGAATGATGATGATTTGAACATGATTAATAATGAATCAAACTTTTCAATGTCGAAAAAACACAACAGATACAGAACACATCTGTGCATTATTTCCACTTGTGAAGGGGAAATTTCATTGGTCATCGCTTAATCTGGTCCTTGATTGGCCGGGGAATTGTCATTGACTTGTTGCACAAACAGCTGGTGGCTCTGTTGTTATGAATTAAAACACCTGCCAAGAAGAAAGTACATGAAAGTACAGGTGTTATTATACCTGTGTTATATTGTTGAGTGATGGATGGAGATTGACCGATAAGCAGAAAGGAGTTTCTCTGTTTCTGCTCAGTTTACTTTAACATGAATTCAGATTTTTCCTTCTTGCTTCAACAAAGACATCTGAGCTGCTCCATCAGTCTCGTGTCAAATCTATTTCTGAGACCTTCAGTCAGGCCAGCGCTTCATTACTTAACCGCTCTTGTTAAGCAGGATCCTGCCATGCAATCACCAGCCTCCCATGTGATGTGCCCCCCCCACCCCCACCCACTTGTTTTTCAACAAAAAACACAAGAACATTTAATTGGTGGATTTAATTTTGAGGTTATGGTAAATTTAAATTTCACCTCCGTCACTGAATGGGCTCTTCTCTTCCTTCTCTCCCTCCCTTCTCTCTCTCCCTCTCTCCCTCCCTCCTCCTCCCTTCTCTCCCTCCCTCCCTCCCTTCCTCCCTCCTCCTCCCTCTCTCCAGGGTTTCTTCCGCAGAACCATCCAGAAGAACCTCCACCCGGCCTACTCCTGTAAATATGAAGGCTGCTGCATTATTGACAAGATCACCCGCAACCAGTGTCAGCTGTGCCGCTTCAAGAAGTGCATCTCTGTGGGCATGGCCATGGACTGTGAGTGAATCTGCCTTCATGTGTTCTCACCAGGACACTCGTTAGACACAGAGAATCATGAAGCCGGAGTTGCCTGGTCATAAACCCCGCCTCCTCCACGTTAACAGACAGGACAGGAGCCAAACTGAAAAGTACATGTTAAGATGGTTCCTGTCATTTAGGAAGTCTTGGTAGTTGAGCAAAATGTGTCACACCGGGGTTGTACTTTGCGTTTATTAGCTAATATCAATATGCTGATATAATAATATTATGCATGTATCAAGCACAACTTCCCAGAGTCGCTGACACACTAAACCAAAGCTACATGCTACAAAGTCCTGTCACATGACCCCCTAGGCTACCAGTGTAGAACACAACATGGAGAATCCATTACAGGTGTTTCTGACCCTGATGTCTTTGCTTACAGCTGCTGTTACAATCATACAACTGAGGAGAACAGATATTATTTGAGTAATCTGCGACAGTTCCATGTGTCGATTGGGAAACGATGCCTTCCTGTTTCCGGTTGAAAAAAACATTTTCAGACGGAATGAGTTTTTAACTTTATCCATATATTGACATTAACGAAGACGACACATCGCAGCTGCTAACGCGGAACAGAGGTTTTATTTCTATTTCTATGTTAAAAACCTCTCTCAGCACCCGTGACTGTGTTTATAAGATAATAATTTGTTGTAAAATGTGAGCAGCTTCTGTAGCAGATGTTGTGAAGCCGAGTGCTTCGCTGGTAGAAACAAAGCACTGACTGTCAGTGAGCTCCGGGAGGACGGGACACGTGTCTGTGGTCCGTCTGTTCACGGATTCCTGCTCGGCCTCGAGGACTCGACAGAGATGAAGAGCCGAGCACACGCTCACATTCCAACATCATCTCATTACATGTTGGATATTAATTTAGCCGGACATCTGCTCTGGTAGATATAGGAAACTGTTTCTTCTCCTCTGGACGTTTTGATGAAAACACAAATACACAACATCTGGACCTCACTTCCAGCACTTTGAATTATTGTGTTGCTTAAATTTGATTTAGTGAAGCGGTGGCGCTCCTTGGTTTTGCAGTGGAATCCTGATAATGAATAAACAGATAAATTAACAACACACTCAAACCGTTGTGTCTCATGACTTCTGAGGACTTTGACTTGCACTGATTTCCTGGAGACTCTGAATCTGAACCTAAACCAAAACTGACCTTTTTCAAGTCCTGGTCAGTTTTTAAAAATGTACCCAGATCTCCTCGCAGCCATCATGCAGAGACAATGCAGAATACAACGTGCACTAACAACATCTGCAACATAAAGTCGATATCTTTTCGGAGGAGGTGTAGAAGTATTCATCTGGTGTTGAATGTTCAACAGCAGCCTTGTGCACAGCTTCTATAAAGCAGCTCACAGATAAAGCTCTGTTTTATCCTTCTGGCGTTCAGGGTTCATCCGACAGCTTCCTGCAGCCGCCTCTCAGTATTACACTTAATATGTGTTGAAGGTCGTCCGGCTACGGTTCTGAGAATTCTTTAAATCCAGTAACTTTTCTCTCAGATCCGTCTGTTCTTCTCTTTTCACACCGGAGGCGAGAAGTCACATGTTCTGACCACGTTTCTCCCCCCGCACGTTTTGGAAATGTGAGGTTGACGAGATGTGATCGATGTTAAATGTGCGCCGAGCGGAGCGATGACACGGTGGAGCTCTGCAGTTAAAAGCACTCTCTGTATAAGTCACAAAGCATAAAGGATTGATAGTTCCGTCGGTTCAGGTTCGTTACTCGGGCCATTAAGAGTCGTCATTAAATATTAAGATTCATTATGAAGAAAAACGGTTTCTCAGGCAAGTCCTGGCTCCTCCACCTCTGTTAGCAAAACTATTAAGATGTGTCGTTACGAGGGATTTAGAAAGAGATGAGGAGTTTCTAACAGAAAAGGTTACGACCTGAACATACTCATATCAGAACGGCCTTTAAAGTCAGCACTTAAATCTTAAAATCAACTTTGAGATTTACTGGAAGGCAGCGAAGAGAAGCTTGAATCAGAGAAACGTGATCCTTTAACAAGATGCAATTCATTTCGACTCAGTTTTGCTCGGGCAGGTGAAGTGAAAATTACAATAATTCAAATGAGAGGAAACCAAAGCATCAATGACATGAAACTTTCTGATCTGTGAAAGTTTCCTGAGTTTCAACATGAGAAGGAACATGATTAAACACCTGATTTAATAGGTGAGTGTTTCTCTCCCTTCTCCAGTGGTGCTGGACGATTCGAAGCGCGTGGCCAAGCGGCGTCTGATCGAGGAGAATCGAGAGAAGCGGAAGCGGGAGGAGATGGTGCGGACGCTGCAGGTGCGACCGGAGCCCGACACGGCCGAGTGGGAACTGATCAAGCTGGCGACTGACGCCCACATGAACACCAACGCCCAGGGAGCCAGCTGGAAGCAGAAGCGCAAGTTCCTGGTGAGTTTTAAACCCTTTGAGGAGGGAGCATCGTCATGGAGACCGACGCTGGGGGTAGTAATTAACCCAAATGTTTCACGAGGAAGTCAGAAGCCGACATATGTTCAATTCAGGTTTTTGTTTACACAACAAACTCACTCAGACGTTCTCACCTCCAGCTCCTCTGGAGAATGTCAGGAGATTACCCAGAGTTCAGTGCAGGTCTGAAAACTAAACTCCTCCCACTCCTGTGAGAAGAACGGCTTCCATCTCGTCCATGAAAACTTTAAAACACATTCAAAGTAATTCATTATGTCATATTTTCATTCACAGGCGTCTGGATCTTGTTGGATCTGTCGTTCTGATTTAGATTAATTACTTTCAGTCTCCACGCTTTTTTATGTTGCTCGTTATTCCAAAGTCTTCGTCCCACAATAAGCTGAGAGTTGTTTCCACTTCACAAATCAAGCTATCGCATGAAAGAGGGCGAGTTCTTTTCAGTTTCCAGTGAACACAGTTTTGACAGCGCTTCTTTTCATCAGCAACTCGCTCTGTGGCGTCGCACATGCTCACGTGCACGCACACGTGTCAGCGGTTACCTTGAGGCCGAGGTCACGTGACTGTTACCAGGCAACTGTTTTCATGAAGGCAAATAGAAAAAGTCAAATACAGATTTTTTTTGCCGAACAATTGCTGTGGTGAGTCCAAGGTGAACAAATATGAGAACAAGCATCCAAAAACACAAATAAAGACTTTCAGATCAAATTAAAATTAACCTCACTGTCAATAACAGATAAGATCCAAAAGGTTCCTGCAAGACACCAAAGAGTTTTATAACTGCAGCAAGAACCGTTCAACTCTCGTCCAAAGTTGTTTTATACATTTTGTATTTCGTCTTTTATCATATTCAACATTTCTCCTTGTTATTAACAAACTCTCTTTTCGTCAGCTTGTCGCAGCCTCAAGCTGTTTCCCGTCTTTTGTAGCTTTTCAATTCCCTGTTTCATCAAAGCGCGACAGGGATCAGCGGCTCCGAGTGGAAACTCTCAGATAATCAGATAACTTCTTACCTCAGGCCCGTCGCGGCTAAACGCTTTTTCACTTCCACTTCCCGTCTGTGTGTCACGTTCTGATTGAGAAGAACATCGATGTTATCAGATTCAAAACAACAAAAACAAAGACACGCATTCATATTGATGCTCAACTCGTTTGTCAGGTTCTGCGTCACGGCTCATCTAATAATTTAGGAATTCCTCGTGTGTCTACTTTTCTGTCCCAGACGAGTACTTGAGTCTACAAATAGAATATCTAGATATTTCTACACATCTGTTTATACAAATCTCTCACTTCTCTTGAATCCAGTCTCATTGGAACAACCTATGAAATGTACAGACTGTAATGTACCGAGGCGGGTGGGCCACGTCAGTGATCGGTAGTTCAATTCCCGGTGCGCTTGTGTGTTTCCAGTCGGACGACATCGGGCAGGGTCCCATGGTTCCCACGTCCGACGGAGACAAGGTCGACTTGGAAGCTTTCGGCGAGTTCACCAAGATCATGACGCCGGCCATCACACGCGTGGTCGACTTCGCCAAGAAACTGCCGATGTTCTCAGAGGTAGGTCCAGTGTGTGTGTGTCTGTCTGTGTGTCTGTCTGTGTGTGGCGTATCTCCTGAACCCCTCGAATCATCAGCTTCACACTTGTGTTTTTAAAAGATAAAGAAAGTGCAGAGTCGAGTTCTGACCAACGATGTGTTCAATATTAATAAAATGTGAATTAACAGGCGACCCGCTGTGGGGGTGTGGCTTAACAACATGGCGTCCTCGACAGCTTCAGATCATTTTGATGATTTGATTATTAATAAAGTAATTTGTCTTCAAAGTAAAAGCACAGTTCTTGTTTGGTTGCTGCAGTGCTTGATATCAGAGAGTTACAGAGCTTTTATTTTAATAAGTTGCTTTGCTTTATTTGATGATGTAGTAGAACTCTCTCTCTGTCTCCCCCCCCACCCCCCTCTCTGTGGACGATATGATGACTCACCCGTCTCTGGTGACGCTCCCCTCTCACACTAACGATCTCCGAGCGAGTGGAGCTGAAGTCTCCATGTTTATTGTAGAGGTTACGTAAAGTGGAGCTCGGGACTTGTTGTGAATAGAAATTTAGTTTTTCTGTCTCCGCTGTGAAGCGACGTGATTGAAAGAAAAGCTGTGATATCACATTTTATTATACATTGCAAAGGATGATTTTTCCTCCATGTTTCTGTATCTGTGGCATGAAGCTTCCTTCTCAGCACTGAGGACATAGTCGTGTGGACATGTCTGTGGTCTTCAGATTCTTCTTGTGATTTCACGTGTTGTCCCGTCCGTCCCCAGCTGCCTTGTGAAGACCAGATCATCCTGCTGAAGGGCTGCTGCATGGAGATCATGTCGCTGCGCGCCGCAGTGCGCTACGACCCGGAGAGCGAGACGCTGACGCTGAACGGCGAGATGGCGGTGAAGCGTGAGCAGCTGAAGAACGGCGGGTTGGGCGTGGTGTCGGACGCCATCTTTGATTTGGGCAAGAGCTTGGCTCAGTTTAACCTGGACGACACGGAGGTGGCGCTGATGCAGGCCGTGCTGCTCATGAGCTCAGGTGAGCAATAAGTCATGTGATCATCGTCTTACTTCCTGTGTTATGACGTTTTCAGTAGTGGAAGTTTTACTTTCAGTATTTTTTGTTTCTCTCCTCACGTGTTTACAGCTGAATTTTCTTCTCTCTTGAATAAAAGATGCCGTAGAAATCTGAGTAAAATATTCACCAACTTGCAGATGAATAATCCAACGAGTGAAGTCTCTGCTCCTGAACTTCACTTCACTTTTTACCTTTCCACATAATTTGGCCTTGTAGAGCACTTACTGACTTTAAAGCACAGAATCTGCGAGCAGTCGTTTGTGTTTCACCGGCCGTGTTGGAGCTGTAGAATTTAATTCATCCTCCTTTTAAGAGTGAGTGGAAATTGATATTGATAACATTCACATGAACCAGCTTTACAACCTGTGCCAGAAATATTGGATTAACCAATAGACAGTTATTGGGCTTCAGGTGGAATCGCGTCTGTAAAACAAATCTAAGAATACGTTTCAGCCTCAGCCCAAGTCGCTCGCCACTCTGATCAGAACCAAGTGAGTGGCCTGTGGATCAGAAAACACATTTCTTATAGATTACTCCTCTTAAGAATTCCTGTGGATTATCGGTGTTTGAATGGCCACAGATTCAGCCAGGTCCAAAGTCTACTCAGGTCTAATCCGGTCTCGGTTGAACAATAACGTGCAGGACTCTGCAGCTGCTGCAACAAATAAAACACTTAGATCTGTGTTGTACTTGTCGTGTCTTTCAAGCAGCAGTGTCTTGTCGAAGTCGGTGTTTGAAGAGAGGAGACGCAGACCCAGAGTTTAACAGAATTTATTACACAGAAGTTTCACAGGTCAGACGGGCACCATGGTATACCCGGAGACATCACAAGCCAATAGTGAAAGTCTCACTTGCCTCTTGCAAGACAACGAGTTTTATTTGTGGAGGTGGGACCCCATGGGGAGGTGGGACCCCAAAACTAGAGATAACATGACATCACACAACGGGGTCTATTCATTGTACAGGTCAAAAAGTATTCTAAGGGGGAAAGAGCTAACGAATAACATCTGGAATAGTGTTCAAAGAGTCTGAGCATAAGAGTCGAGACGCCTTATGCTTTTAAAATGTCATCATGTTTTATAACCATGTTCAAAAGATCTATTGGCTAAAATATACTATATACTCATCAGGAGACGAGAATAAAAGCGATATGGAACTGTTGCATTGAAATTAACATGACGTTCTCCCTCTGGTGTGTGTGCTGCAGACCGGTCGGGCCTTACCAGCCTGGAGAAGATCGAGCAGTGCCAGGAGGCCTACCTGCTGGCGTTCGAACACTACATCAACTACCGCAAGCACAACATTCCTCACTTCTGGCCCAAGCTGCTGATGAAGGTCACGGACCTGCGGATGATCGGGGCGTGCCACGCCAGCCGCTTCCTCCACATGAAGGTGGAGTGTCCCAGCGAACTCTTCCCCCCGCTCTTCCTGGAGGTCTTCGAGGACCAGGACGTGTGACGCCCCCCCTCCCTCCCCCCCAAGAAGCACCCTGGACAAAGGACACACACGAGGGTGGCTTCGGTGTCAAAAGACAAATGTGGGAAAGACAAGTGGAGAATTTTAAAAAACAGGATTTTCTTTCTTTTTTTTGTTGTCCCTTTTTTTAATCAAACACCCACAAGCCCCCCCCCACCGCCCGCCACCAGCAAACACATCGACTTCACCCGAGAGACACACACTGACAATCTGCTCATTCTGAGAGGTACACACACACACACACACACACACACAGTTTAATTCCAAACTCGGTGCCATGAACGTACAGTTTATCTTTATGCAAAACACAAATCCCATCATTTAACTCCTCGTGCACCTGAATGGAACCCCCCCCCCCCCCCCCCCTTCTCTTTTATCTCTGGGACCTGACTCTCCTCACGCAGACCCCCCCCCCCTTCACACGCCCACCTCCCTTTTAACTGCTATGGCAACCGACCTCCATCGTGTCTGTCCACCTACCTCCCTCACGTACTGACCTCTCTCTCTCTCTCCGTCTGTCTCAACTACACACACACAGACACACACAAGCAGGACTCACACTCGCCTACACTTTACCTCATACCTCGTTAAATGTGTTTCCTCGTTTATTGTGTGGGCGGCGGCTTCTCTAATGAGAAACTCGGCTCACGTTCGGATTTACTTCTCTGCTGGAGTTAGACGTGACACTTTGGATAAAACCCTTTTTATATAACTTTATAGTTACACACACGTTATCATGCAACTATAATAGGTGTGTGTTATTATGTCTTGTTTATATAAGACTTCCTGGGCGTGTGAATAATATTTTAGAGGGAAATAAGATAAGATTTCTGTGAACATATTGAGGAGAGTGTGGTTATTTTAAGGATTTTTATTCTTAAGCCAATATAGCCTCTGGTGCTGTGAAATCATTAAAAAGGTCATAATGAACATATGACTTTAAAACATTTGATTTAGAGGAAAGACTGTATAATTTTTTATATAATCCATAATCCATTGCAAATGACCCTTTTCCAAAATGTAGCATAGCATGCTAAACGAGCAATTGAAAGTCCAAATCAGTATTTATATAGTAACGACCGATTATATAACCACTTGCATGTAATACAGTGATGATACAAGACACAAATAATCAATAAACACAACTCAGTCGATATGTTCACAGGACTTTAATCTATAGAACTAATTATGGTTTTTAAAGTAAACTGTGTCGTCACAGCAGGCGTCACCGGATACAAGTTACTGTTATGATTTTATTTTGGCGTCGCCCACTGGACTGAACAAAGCAGAGGAGTAAATCCATCACATTCACTAAACTTCATTAACTGAAACTAATCATGAAATCATGGAGCTACATAACCTGAAAATGTTGAAAAACTGTTCACACACATGAATATAAATATACATACACACATATATTTATAGAATATATATCTAGAATACCTCTCCAACACATACCTCTTGTTTTCATTACCTCACACACCCATTCAGTTTTTTATTGTATATTACCTCAGTTGTTTGTTGCTCGTCACTTCCTCCTCCTGAATAACCACGGGACCGCACTTCCTGCCTTCCATGTGTGTTTGTGCGTGCGTCTTCTCAGTGGAGCCCCGCCCTGTTTACCACACCCAAGCCCCGCCTCCTCGCCTCCCTGCTGTCACGTGATAGGTTCGTTGCTGGGCAGGTGGCGGTCCCGCCCCTCACAGATTCTACCTCTCATCTCAGTGCAGCAGCTTCTCACACACATGTATATATTTCCATATGTGTATATACAAATATATATAGGTGTGAGTGAGCTGCAGTACCCACAGTGACCAGCAGGTCTCTCCTCTTCATCTTGTCACACGGGACCAAGCATCACTTTGGATTCCTCCTCACTTCGGTACCTGAGTCCACAGAGCAGCAGTGACGGGGGGGGGGGGGGGGGGGGGGCTGAACCTGGGACTCCAGTGGAAGACATTTTGGCCCAAGCGAGTCAAGCCAATGGATTATGTATGTGTGGGGGGGGGGGACTGGGAGGTAAATAAACAATCACGTCAGCAGTATTTTGCCTGTGGATGTGGTTTCACTCGGCTGGCGGGGGGGCAGCGGTGACCGAGCGACTGTGGTGGTGATGTGACTCAGGCCAAGCCGACAGAGAACCGCCACACAAATAAATGGACCCTTTCCTGGCACTTACAGATCCTCGCCGGCTACGCCCCCTCGCCGCCGCCGCCGGCCAAATGGACACGAAGCCATTTAAAAGACTTTCTGAGCGACTCTCCGTTCCCAGACTCACTCACATCCTGAAGGAGACGCGGCTGAGACCAGCTCCGCCCACCAGACCCCAGCTCGCCATCATCCACTTGAAATAACTATCAGGTTTTTTTCTGTTGCACTAAAACCACAATGTCTGTATCCCTCAGTGACCCTGACCCCTCCCTCTACCCCCCGCCCCCCACCCCACCTCTCCTCCTTCTGCCTGTCTTAAGCAGTCTTAATAATATTCTTTCAAATATGTAACACACACACAGACAGACACACACAGTCCACTATCCCATCTCTTGATTCCGGGACTGGGGCGTGGCCTCAGGTGCCGCCACGCTCAGTGTTACTCATCTTTGTTGCAGGGTATTCAAATAGAACTGTAAGCGCTGATAATACAGGGATATAAACTCACACACACACACACACAGACGATGGAGCGGTGGAGTTTCCACTGACTCCAGGTCTGTGTGTTCTGCTCACTATCACTGTGAATGAAGCCATGTTGCAACCGGGTCGTGGCTCCGACTGGGAGCCGCTGGCGATGTGCCTCACAGAGGTTAGTAATGCAAATATACAGTTTATAGATAACAGATAGAATACACATGTATGTGTGTGTATATATTTAATATATATATGATACAGATATACATATATATATATATATATGAAGGTGACTGCTATGCTTTGTGGCATTCGAGCGATCAGCGGCTGTCTCAAGCTTCCAGCTCAGACAGGGACTCGTGCAGCCGAGGGAGAACCAGCTCCGTTCGCCTGTTTTAACGTCTGTAAAACAAAACTCATGAGTTGTTTTCAGCTGTTTGCCTTGTGGTGATCACCCCCCCCCCCCTCCAGTTCACCTCATAGAGCACAAGAAGTACCTTCTAAAGTAAAGTGTTGAGAAGCGGCGTGGGCGACTCTCGTCCACGTGAAGCTGCACGAGGTGACGTCTGGTTCGAGCTGGAAGCACAGCCTCTCTCCGTCTGTCTCTCTTTCTCTCTCTCTCAGCCAAATGATCAACGGAGAAATCCTCTCGCCGTCCTTTAAAAAAAAAAACGACCACACCAGCACCACAGAGCACACTGCCTTCAGCTATGATTAGTTGCACCAGCATAGCAGAGAGACAGACCAGTAGTCCGAGAACATCCTCTTCACCAAAAAGCCATTTGAACTGGACATCCTGATGTTCAGACAGCAGGCGAACCTCTCACATCTCCTTCATTCACACCGACCGACACTATCAGGTTTAAAACGTGACCAGATCTAAATGTTTGGTTTGTGCAGGATTTTGATTTGTTGTGATTGCTGCAACGACTCGAGCTTCTGCACCCGACTACAGACGTGAGTCCTTGTTCTCACGGCTTCACGAGCTCTGCAGCTCGTCCAGAGAAGAAACTTTCTTCCTCATTTCCTGCAATATGAAACAAACGGATTTGGGGGGTGCAGGACGCAGCTCTGCAGGCAGAAGAGCCACAGGGACTTTTTGGAATGTTGCGTTCTGTATCACGACCCCGTCACTTTCCTAACTTCCTCCGCGAAGTGAAAACAAACCGATCAAGTCTCCGTCTCATCCGCACAGCGACCACAGAATTGTGTTTCCTCTCCTTCTCTCAGTTTAAAGTTAATGTTACGTTTACACTGAACTCAAATGTGAACTTCACACTAAGCTCTGCCGCTGCAACATGGCACAAATAACTCTGACAAATACTCTGAGGAAGTTCTCATGCAACTCGTCTAATAAACTAGTAGAACTACTTTTCTTACTTATCCAGGGACGCATCTCTTCTCCCGTCCTTCAGCCTCATTCCGTCCCCCAGCGCTCCCATTCCACATCCTCCTGCATCCACTTCACTCTGACCTCTTAGTAATACGTACCCTTAAACCCTTCCCCACAAACACACACACAAGCAAACACACACACACACACACCTAACTGATGCTAACACTCTTGGTGGAGAAAGACGACAATCCCTGCAGCAATATGTCCACATGTGGAATGTAAAATACTGACATTGTACAATTGATGACACTCATGTTGTTTTTGATGTTGTTGATGTTGCTTTCGTTGTGCACCAAGTGTTCGTTGTTCTGCTTATTGTGGGATGGATGAGTTTGCGGGTGGAGTTAAAAACTCCGATCGTGTGACAGACCGCGACTGATGAGTCCTTTTTATAGAAAAGACACAAAGATGCGGTTTGAAAAGACTGAAAAGCACGAGACGAAGTGAAAAAGCTGTTTTCTTTTCAATGATTATTCTTTGATGTCATTATTAAGTTGCATCTGATTTTCTTGGTAAGTGAATGTCTATCTGTGTTGATGCTTTACTGTGAGAAAAATGGCTGTTTATGCACTTTCAGACCATCGTCGGTGCAGTGGTAGCTTCCGCTCAAACGTCACCAAGGTCCGGGTTCAGGTCACGTTCAGCTCAGCTCATTGCTCCTTCAAACGATCACATTTCAAATTAACCCTTAATAATCGCACGTGTTCATGAATACACAATGAACGATAATATCAGGCCCATTGTGTGTGTGCTCGCTTCTAAATACACATGACAAGGATCAGAAGCTCTCGTAGATTTAGGGTGTTAAAGCTGTGAAAGAGGACGTATGAATAATAGCAACTTAAATTATTCTGTCTTTCATCTTTTGGTCGATACTTATGAGGGAAATGTTGTTCCTCCACCAAAACACGACCAATCACTCTTTCTGAGACTTCCACCCTAACGAGTCGTAGACCAATTAGAGAAACATGGATGAGTGAGCTGAGCTGAACGGGATCGAACCTGATTCCTGATTCCACTCTTGCTTGGGCTGTATCACTTTCTACGCTGAGCACTTGCTCGTCCCCTGGGTCAATCAAAAAAGAAAAGACAAAAAACAACAACACCCACTTCCTGATCTGAGACCAGGGCTCATCTGCGATATATAAATCTGCCATATATTAATATCAGTGTTGTGACAGAATATTGCTTGTGATGGCGGATAAACCTTCAAACATACAAGAAGGAGCGACATCGAGTAACACGATAAAAAGATCACAAAATCGAAACCAAAAAAATAAGAGATTCATACAACTTTTCATACCTCATCACTGCTTTGTGCCAGAGTAAGGGAGTGGGGGGGTGTGGTCAGTCTCAAGCACAGAACTCCACCAGTGGTCAGAAGCTGGAGAAGTTCTCGTCGGAGTGCTTCAGTTCCTAGCTCCTGACCAAAGTCTCCAACTCCCTGAAATGAAAGTCCCGCTCACACGCACACGAGCGTCTCAGCAGCGAAACGTTCACTTCCTGTGAAACGTTCACTTCCTGTGATGAAGCCAATCACATCATGGCTTCAGCTTTGGTGAAACTCGCTCCACGTTCGTGTACGTGTGACTGGGACCTAGGATTCAAAAATAAAAACAAAAAAACAAACTGTCAAGATGTAAAATTGTAGAATCAAATTGGTGAAAATGCTTAAATGATCTGTTCGGGTTGCAATGTTGTGGCTCTAGAAAAAAAAATCAGTTAGCAAACGAAAGCACTTACTTTGTTATATCTATAAGGAACTGGTCGCATGAACTATGAAGCCAAGCTTTGAGTATGTATCATCAGCTGGAAGATATTTATTCCTTCTCTACGTGTGTTCCGCCCTGACAAACCCCGGAGAGGCCTGGAGCTCGGGCAGGACTCCAGCTAAGTGCATTGAGTCGTTTGGCCAAGTGAATAATGGAGAATGAATAATGCAAGCTCAAATTACAAAACCCTCGTCCAGGCCAAGAAGAGCGCTGCTTCCCAAACGGCTCGAGGACGATTCTGCTCCTCGAGCCTCCAAATCTGCTCCAGTGCAAACGTGCACTTATATTTGTGACCCTTGTACTTTAATACAGGCCAGTAAATTGTGCCTTTAAAAAGAAAAAGTCCAGGACTCCGAGTCCCAGACGCCCATTCCCATGATGACAATGTCCTCTCTTTGTTTATATGTGTTGCTCCCCCCCACCCCCACGTGACCTATGCAGTAAGCACACGACTCGGCCCCAATTCGCCAAATCTGAGAGACGTCATGTGAGGCCCCCCCGCACGAGCAGACGGCGACTTCCTGCTTGCGAAGCAGCCGTGATTTTGTTGGCACAGCACAGTGTTGAATGTAAAGCTGAGTGAGATGTGGTTGGAGAGTCTGACGGTGTTTTAACGATGATGCTGCTCATGGGTTTGTATCGGGCACAGTTGTTGTTTGTCTTGATTTCTGTGACAAATCATTCATGGCACAATCAGAGAATCTCAACGGCTCAAAGCTGTTTGTGTTTGTGGCTATGTGACATTCATTTTCAGCATTATAAAGTTATTTGATATCAGTTTGTCTTCTTGGTTTTTTGAATGAACGAAATGAATGATGTGATATTGTACATGAACATGGACAAACTTACATGGTTTCAACAACTTCATCTGTTAATCTCATTTATTAATATTAGTTTTGTTTATCCTCGGTGCAACTGGAATATTTCACGACAAATGTTAAACGCTGCATCACATTGATTTTAATGTGTTCACAGTTTTCAAGCTGCACGATTTAACCCTTTCATCCTGTAAGAAGAGTTTTAGAAAAAGAACAAACTACATCATTATTTATTGTTCAAACATAAAGTAAGATATTGTCAGGAGGTGATTCTGGAGGAGAGAAGTCTTCACATGACAAAATGAAGGTGTATTTTAGTTTGTAGTTTAATAACACATCATAGAACCAGTTCATAACTCAGTGTGTATGTTCAGCTTCACACAGTCGACTCCAGCACTTCATGCTTGACCTCTCACACCTGAGGTGACTCCAGTGGTCCAACATCTGTCGGGTTTGGTTAAATGTGCAATTAGAAGAAGAAAATACAAGTGTCAGAGCTGATTAGATTTCAGCGTCCTCACACGCAGAGGTCATCTGGGGTCATGACCCTGTTTCTAATGAACCAGTAGATCCTGTGTGAGGGAAGTTACTGACACCAGTGATCCCACAGCAGAGACACATCTCCCTTAAATCTCCTTTATTAAAATCTGAATTATTATGCAGCACGTGCAAGAGCTAAACACATTACCCACGATGCACCTCTGCTAAATTTGGAAACAAACTACTGAATTATTACAAGATGGGAGACTCGGGAGAGATGCGATGTCAGATGTGTTTTAGGGTTTGTTGGGGAGGAGGTGATGTAACAGTCAGCAGCTTTGCTCTCGACCAATCAGAAGCCACCTCGCTGCCCAGCCCCCCCACAAAAACACAGAGGAGGACACAGCTGGTACAGAGCAGACATGTCGCAGACTGACATGATAGTGAGTGTGCGTGCGTGATAGTGTGTATGAGAGTGTGTCTGTGTGTGTGTGTATGAGAGAGTGTGTGTGATAGTGTGTATGAGAGAATCTGTGTGTGTGTGTGAGATTGACAGAGCAGGACATCCATTACAGATTTTTCCCCTCAGCTAGAGGAAAGTGCTTCCAGCGAGATGCTCAAATAGAACCCTGTGTTTTCTGATTGTTTATAATGTTCTTAATTCTTAGAGACACACACACACACATTCCTGGCTCTGATTTAATAATCCTTTTAATTTAATAACATGTTCATGATAAGATCATATGAACGGATTAAATAATATGTTGGAATTATCATGTCAGTTCTGAGATCATACATCACATCTAGATGAGAAGAATCTATACTTCATATCTAGAGGAGACAAATCTATAAATCACATCTAGAGGAGATGAATCTACACATCACATCTGGAGGAGATGAATCTACACATCACATCTAGAGGAGAATAATCTATATATCACATCTGGAGGAGATGAATCTATACATCACATCTAGAGGAGATGAAACGTACATCACATCTAGATGAGAAGAATCTATACTTCATATCTAGAGGAGACAAATCTATAAATCAAATCTAGAGGAGATTAATCTACACATCACATCTGGAGGAGATGAATCTACACATCACATCTAGAGGAGATGAATCTACACATCTAGAGGAGAATAATCTATATATCACATCTGGAGGAGATGAATCTATACATCACATCTAGAGGAGATGGATCTACACATCACATCTAGAGGAGAATAATCTATACATCACATCTGGAGGAGATGAATCTATACATCACATCTGGAGGAGATGAATCTATACATCACATCTAGAGGAGAGAAATATATAAATCACATCTAGAGGAGATGAGTCTACACATCACATCTGTAGGAGATAAATCTTCACATCACATCTAGAGGAGAATAATCTATATCACATCTGGAGGAGATGAATCTATACATCACATCTAGAGGAGATGAATCTACACATCACATCTAGAGGAGAATAATCTATATATCACATCTAAAGGAGATGAATCTATACATCACATCTAGAGGAGATAAATCTATACATCACATCTGGAGGAGAAGAATCTATACATCACATCTAGAGGAGAAGAATCTATACATCACATCTAGAGGAGAAGAATCTATACATCACATCTAGAGGAGAAGAATCTATACATCACATCTAGAGGAGAAGAGATGAATCTATACATCACATCTAGAGGAGATGAATCTATACATCACATCTGGAAGAGATGAATCTATATATCACATCTGGAGGAGATGAATCTATACATCACATCTGGAGGAGATTAATCTATACATCACATCTAGAGGAGAATAATCTATACATCACATCTAGAGGAGAAGAATCTATACAACACATCTAGAAGAGAAGAATCTATACATCACATCTAGAGGAGAAGAGATGAATCTATATATCACATCTGGAGGAGATGAATCTATACATCACATCTGGAGGAGATGAATCTATACATCACATCTAGAGGAGAAGAATCTATACATCACATCTAGAGGAGAAGAATCTATACAACACATCTAGAGGAGATGAATCTACACATCACATCTAGAGGAGAATAATCTATATATCACATCTGGAGGAGATGAATCTATACATCACATCTAGAGGAGAAGAGATGAATCTATATATCACATCTAGAGGAGATGAATCTATACATCACATCTGGAGGAGATGAATCTATACATCACATCTAGAGGAGATGGATCTACACATCACATCTAGAGGAGAATAATCTATACATCACATCTGGAGGAGATGAATCTATACATCACATCTGGAGGAGATGAATCTATACATCACATCTAGAGGAGAGAAATATATAAATCACATCTAGAGGAGATGAATCTACACATCACATCTGTAGGAGATGAATCTTCACATCACATCTAGAGGAGAATAATCTATATCACATCTGGAGGAGATGAATCTATACATCACATCTAGAGGAGATGAATCTACACATTACATCTAGAGGAGAATAATCTATATATCACATCTAAAGGAGATGAATCTATACATCACATCTGGAGGAGATGAATCTATACATCACATCTAGAGGAGAGAAATATATAAATCACATCTAGAGGAGATGAATCTACACATCACATCTGTAGGAGATGAATCTTCACATCACATCTAGAGGAGAATAATCTATATCACATCTGGAGGAGATGAATCTATACATCACATCTAGAGGAGATGAATCTACACATTACATCTAGAGGAGAATAATCTATATATCACATCTAAAGGAGATGAATCTATACATCACATCTAGAGGAGATAAATCTATACATCACATCTGGAGGAGAAGAATCTATACATCACATCTAGAGGAGAAGAATCTATACATCACATCTAGAGGAGAAGAGATGAATCTATACATCACATCTAGAGGAGATTAATCTATACATCACATCTGGAGGAGATGAATCTATACATCACATCTAGAGGAGAAAAATATATACATCACATCTAGAGGAGAATAATCTATACAACACATCTAGAGGAGATGAATCTATACATCACATCTAGAAGAGAAGAATCTATACATCACATCTAGAGGAGAAGAGATGAATCTATACATCACATCTAGAGGAGATGAATCTATACATCACAGCTGAGTCTTCCCCAGTTTTCCCTCCTGTGGCTTCACTTCAGTTCTGTTTCTTTCTTAGATCCACTCGTGTTTTGCTCTTTGAGTATTTTCACTCTTTGATTTACTCTGCTTGAGTTCTCGTCTCTTCCTCCTGCAGCCGTGCGTTGGTTTTGTGTTTTAACAATGTTCAACTTCACCAGCGTTTGTTCGTGTCTGCATGGAATTGATTGCAGTCTCAGCAGCAGCAGCACCTTCATGTTGACGTGGCCGCTCCGTCTGGTGCACGTCTCTGGAAACGTTGGAATCTGCACCAGAGTTTGAAATCGACTTCATGTGGTTTGTAGGTAGGTGCAAAAGTCTTAAAAACGGATCCAGCGGTTTGAATAATTTCATATTTCATGGTTCATTCATCCTTCACAACACACATGACTCCCCCCCCCCCCCCCCCCTGGATTCATTCATGCACAGCGGTGTTATGTAAGAGAGCTGAACACACACATGTCCTCAAATCAACTGCATGTGTCAGAGCAGGACACACACATGCAGAGAGAGAGACATGAAAGGGCGAGGGAGGTAGAGGGAAACCTGGAGAGAGGGAGAGAGGCTCAACCTCCTAAACCTGTGGAATGCACACACACACAGACAGACAGACAGACACAGACACACACGTGCTGAGGGAGGAGGAGGAGGAGGTGCATGCTACAGGGCCACTGGCAGGATGATGGGATTCACAGGGAAGCATCAGAGGACGACTGTTCCCAGAGGAGTTTGTTTTGCTTTGTCCTCGAGGACGACGTCGACAATGTCAAAGAGATTTAAATATTCTAATAATATCAAAGAACACTTCTTCTTATGAAAGTGATGACAATGTGTTGAGGAGTTTTATTGTTTTTAAATCAATAAAATAAGATTATAAATGAATAAAGAAATATAATGCAAAAAGATGAACTATAAAAATAAATGTTCAATGAATACAAAAGATAAATGCACAATAAAAGTCCCGACAGGTACAATGAGTGGTGGAAGGTTTGATGGTTTAATGGCTGCAGAGTTTGTTATGGATGTAATTGACGAATAGATGTTTCTTTGATCTGTCAATAATCTAAATGTGTTGCAACTTTAACCCTTTAATCAACACATCAACGAGTTAACACACAACTCATCAACTAGATAAACTCCTCAGGTTAAGTTATAGAAACACTAAGGTTAGTTTTTGTGCAGAATCTTTATTATTCAGTATTTTATGCCTCAACCTTTAACTTTTGTTGACTGATCATAACCTCGCAGCAGCTTCAGTGGTCCTACTCCTCCCTCTACAGGACAAAGTGAGTACTGCTCAGTCTAACCAGGTGTTAAAGGTACAGTTACATATGTTACAGATGTTTCAGTTAGTGTGGAACATCACCTCAATCATATTTTACAAGAAACTCTGAGACTTTTATTACTGAACGTGTGAAAACTCTGGCACAACAATCAGCAGTTTCTGAGGTTCTCAGGTGACTGAATACATCACAACCACAGTCACAGGTTTAGTAATACATATTGTGTATAAAGCACAGTACAAATACACATCCTGCAGATGCACATAAACAACAGAACAAAGCTTTACAATATTAACCTGCAAACACACACTGTGCAGAAAATGTCGACTGAACCAAACAACCACAGAAGAGAAACTTCTTATAAGTTTACTTTGACATTTGACTTCCCGTCCACTAACAGCTGGAGTTTTACAAAAAGACGTCTCACTCATGCTCATTTAAGAATGTACGATCAGGACATGGACACACCTGCGTCTTCATCGTTGTCCTCTGCCCTCACTTCCTGAACACACATCTGCAGCTGGTTCAAGCAGGAAGTGATGTGTGTGAGTGAGGTCACGTGTCCTCTCTCCTCACTGGTCACAGGACTCCCTCTCGGCCTTCAGCCTCCGGTTCAGTCGACAGAGCTGCAGCAGGAAGCCGTCGTTGGGTCCGATGTCTCTGCTCCGCCGCACCGTGGCCACGGCCGAGTGGACGTCCATGTTGTGGCGAAGCATCAGAAAGGCAATGACCAAGGTTGGCGAGCGGCTGTAGCCTTCCCTGCAGTGAACGTACACTTTGCCTGCAGAGGAAGAAAAAGACAAATGATCCAGTTCCAGTCACAATGAATCTTATCACAACTCGTTGGGCCTCAAGCAGCAACACGAGTTCCTCTCTGCTGTGTCGTCCTCTGACCTTTTCCATTGTTGTACGCCAGCGCCTTCCCGATGAAGTCTGCCGCCTCCTGGAAGTAAACGCTGATGTCGAAGTGGTCGAAGTCACTGGCTGGGATCCCGTGGTAGACGAAGCCGGTGCCGGCGTAGAACTCGGCGTTGGTGTTGACGTGCATGAAGGAGTTCCCCTCCGCCGCGTTCAGGATGTGGGTGGCGCCCAGACGCTTCAGCCGCTTCTTGTTCCACGCCACAGACCTGAAGTCAATATAAATATTTATCGGCAAATAAATTTGTATCAGCTGAAGATCCAAAAATCCATATCGGTCGGGTTTCAAAAAGCTTGTTGCCTGCTTGGAGGTGATCCGTTCGTTTCTGGTGAATTCAGATGATTTATTGACTAAGTTAACTTTCAACCAGCTAAACACTAATTTAGTGTAAATTTAAAAGTTACAAACATCACTAAATAGTTGAGTAGTATTTTCCTGCCATTTGTTTCTGGGACATTTCTCATCGACAAAGTGTCAGGTTCAGATTTCAGAGCAGATTTTTCCTGTCTTCACTTCTCCTGTCGTACAGAAGAGAGACAATCTGCTGTGACGCTCTGGAATTGAACCACCGCTCGGCTCCTCATGCCTCTTAGATGTCGACGGCTAAAAATAGAGACGGAGCTAATTCTGAATGCAACTTCACGCCTCCACAAAGTGTGTGCAGGCGTCCAGGCAGCAGCGAGGACAGAAGGAGAGAAGAGGAGACACCGTGTCACGTCAGAGTCCAGGTGGGTTCAGGTCTTCAGGACCTGGTCTGCAGGACACCTCACAGACTGGGGATCAGCTGTAAAGAGCTGGGACTGAGTCAAGTCCTGTGGAAACCAGGTCATCAAGAGTAATCTGCCTTTTCAAGCTTCCACTAGTCAGGAGATGATGAGAAGACGTTCCTGGTTCTGTCGTCTCTACTGAAGCTCACTGATGTTTCACCAGCTTTTAAACTGCTGCAGTTTGAGTTCTCCAAGCTCAGTTTGTTATCAAGAGGCCGATGGACGGAGGCTGAGAGCTCAACACAACACATCACATCACAGATACACAAACACGCTGCTCAGAACCAACACAACACCAAGTACGTTTCCAAGGGAACCCAACACACTGATGAACATATAGTTCTATGCAGTTTGCAGCACGTCTCTGTAGGTGCACATAAAGACTTCCTGAAGTAAAACAAAGATAAAGTTGTGTTAAATGTCCCTGTCTGTTCCAACTGACTCCGAATCAGTTTGATTTAGATCTTTTGTTTACAACAATTAATCAAATGATTTCTTCGTTCTTTCTTCATGTGGTTGGAAACATTCTGAAGAATCACAGAAGTTTATATAGTAAAAGAAATGACTCAGATTCACTCTGATCCAGTTTAATATCTGATTATGAATCTGTGGATTGTTCATGTTGGATCAACAGACACTGAAGTCAGAGACTCACTCATTACCGACACAGATCCCAGGATGGACCTGGTCCCAGTCGGTGCTGGGCCGGATGAACAAGCCTCTGTGGTCCATCAGCAGGTCGTTGAGCTGCTGGACAGAAACCTCGAAGCTCTCCGGCTCCTCCAGGTTCTCCATGAGGAGCAGGAGGCCGCAGACAGGGAGCCGGAGCCGGGCAGGGAGCTCAGGTGTCGGGTTCCCCGGGCGGTGGATCCGCCTTCAGTGGCCTCCAGATCGGATCTGAAGCCCCAGAGGACCCGTGCCCCCCTGGCAGGGCCGCTCCTCACTCTCAGGGGGTCCGTGGGGCCCAGGGTTCATTTATAAATCACCTTTCATTCACAGATTCAAGATTCTGTGCAGGGGCAATAAAAACCCACACAGAGGTAAAGACAACTATTTAGAATCTGAAAGCACATTTTAAATTTGTTTCAGCAAAAATAAAAGTTGAAATGAGTAGTTTCAAGAAGAAAGGAGGAGTCTGTAAAAAATATTTCTAGGCATCAGAATCGTTAAAGCAGTTTTGGATCTTGATCAAAACAAACAACAGACAACAAATAATTAGACTGTGCAAGATAAGCTTTTTATTGACATACAGAAGTTTCAGTTGCTTTGCGTGGACGATGCTCTGAGGAAAGTAAAGTAAGCGCTGCAGTTTGTCTTCAGGAGAGTTAAACAGTGATTCTCTGTGAGAAGCAGGAAGTTGAGGCCTCGGTTCCTCTCGTGTCTCAGCAGCTCGACGCTCGGCCGGCAGCTCGGAGGACAAAGCTTCAGTGGAAACGTAATAAGGAGGAGTTGTCTCAGCGTGGACAGCTGGAGACATCTGGGGACGTGTGGTCCTCCCTGAACCTCTTCAACCTGTGACTCTGAGGGACGGCTCTTCACTCATCACTGATTATTTTAGTTAATTTTGTGCTTTGAGCTCAGTTTTTAATGATCAGAATCATCTTTCTGTCGTGTTCTGGATCTCAGAGAATCTTTTGACCGTCACATAAAGGATCTGAAGACGCTCAGAAACATTATTGTTTATTCCCCGAAGTCGCCGAAGATTCTATTTGATTCTTTTAGGTCCAGACGTTTTTGTTTTTGAATATATATTAATTCAATGTGTTTCGCCCCTTCTGCTCAAACGTGATTGGTTGAATTAACAACGTGAAACAGGAGGTTTCAAAGTCCTTCACAGATTCTGTTAGGTCGCATGTAGAATCTGTTTATGGAGATTACATTAGAATTGGATCAGTGCAGTGTTGTGCACGACGACGGGTCACAATAAATAAAACCTGATTTCCTCCTGAGAGCTCATCACTTCTCTCCCTCAGCAGTAAGCGCAGCAGACAGCAGATCGATAGAACAAGCTACTCTAGAGTTGACAGGGAACAGAAGCTTTGGGTAAATCTCCCCTCGGACCCTCAGCACGTCTCCGGCTGCGTGTTGGTAGCTCGGCAGCGCAGGACCTTCAGGAAGCTGTCAATCTTGTGTGAGTCACGTCGGAAGCAGGACAATAGGAAGTGGAAGTTGATCAGTTTGGAAATCCTGTCCTGGCCGAGGTCGTTGCCTCTGTAGGGCAGGAAGGAGAGGGTCTGATCCGCTGCACCCATCTGAGAGAGAGAGAGAGGAGAAACCCTGTGAGCTCCTCTAGTTCCTCTGATCACAGGTCGGACTCTCAGATGTGGACACCTACCTTCCCAGAGAGGACGTCCAGGCCGTCCCACAGGTACTTGGAATGCTCCTGCAGCTCGCGCACCTTGTTGAAGATGCTGCTCTGAGCCGGGTGAGGCAGAGAGAAGGCCGAGGAGGACAGGACGGACAGAGGGTCGTCCCAGGCCTGGAGCAGAGAGCGAGCCAGGGACAGCAGGTCGGACTCCTGCACAAAACATGACACACACACTGATTGTTGGATTGGATCTGCAACAGACAAACAGACAAACAGACAAACAGACAAACAGACAAACAGACAAACAGACAAACAGACAAACAGACAAACAGACAAACACACAAACAGACAAACACACAAACAGACAAACAGACTCACTGATACTTGCAGAGCTTGTGTCTTGTCGTTGGGCGTCTGCAGAGCGGAGGTGTGACACACCGAGGGCCGCGGCGTGATCACCCGACCAATGGGAGGGAAGTGAGAGTCCTGGGCGGGACCGAGGAGAAGGTTACTGTGTGTGTGTTTGTGTGTGCGTGTGTGTGTTTTCTACAGATGTTGTGGAACAAATACATTTTATCAAACAAACGTTAAATCAACTTCAGCTGGGGTTTTTTTTGCAATATGAAAAATGTCTTTAAAATCATGTCTGTACTTTTTTCTCCCTTTAAGTGACCTTTAGGTAACACACACACACACACACACACACACACACACACACTCAGGTACTGACCAGCTCCTGGCTGAGAGTCGTGCTGAGCGAGTGCAGTTTGTCTGAACGCTGCGATGCTCGGTCCAACAGGTCGTTGATGGGGACGGCGCTGCATGATGTCATCACATACAACATGACGGCAGCTGAGGAGATAAACAAAGATTCAGTTAGTTGTGCTTTTTGTTTGAAAAAAATCTGAATTACTAAAGTTTAAAGCTTAACAAACCAAATTGTTGATTTTAGAATTTCAAATATTCTGATATGTTTTTTTTTATTTGTCCTGTAACATAAGGTTATTAATCCTAGTTTTAAAAACTATTCTCAGGGTAAATCCTCAGTGATACATTGTGCAGGTGAAGAATGTAAACTCGTATATAACGGTAATAATTCTTAAATGACTTATACTATATAATTGTTATTTATCTTCTGCAAATATCTGTTTTTGTCAGAAGCTGCATGTGTCAATACCATAAAACTTCATCTCAATACAACTAATACTGCTATAAATCAAGTTATTGGTCTTTCTCTATATAAATATCTCAAATCTCAATTTGTTGAGAAATATTCAATGTTCAACAGTTTTTTTATCTTAGTGGAGCAAAGAGAAAAGATCTGAAACTTTTAGATTTTTCCTTAAATTGATAATAAATAAACTTGAGGAGCCGAGCGAATCTCACCCATCATGAAGAGTCTGGTTCTTCTGTGAGTCATGGCTATTCGTCTTTTCTTCTTCTTCTTCTTCTTCTTCTTCTTCTTCTTCTTCTTCTTCTTCTTCTTCTTCTTCTTCTTCTTCTTCTTCTTCTTCTTCTCCTTCTTCTTCTTCCTTTGTCTGAGCCTCTCGTCCTTGTTTCATCCTCCTGCTGAATCCTGTCTCAGTTTTATAGCAGCAGGACGACGCTGTGCTAATTGTTTGGTTCAGTTCATAATGAGAAACATGGTCCGAGGGATTTGAATGAATGCAACAGGATGCATAGGTGTGTGTGTGTGTGTGTGTGTGTGTGTGTGTGTGTGTGTGTGTGTGTGTGTGTGTGTGTGTGCACATGGAAAAAGTTCCTTGCAGACCTAATGAAGTGGATGAATAAAACACACGTTCACACAGTGTTTTGTAATAACTTCCTCATCTGAAGGTTGAATGACGAGTCACAAGGAGGCTCAGCTCCGCTCGCTGGTCCAGAACCAGATGAAACCACCAGTTACAAACTTTACTTATTATCATTATAAACTTTATTAATACAGCACATGTTCAAACTCAGTGAAACGTTCATGTACAGATTGGAAATAGGGAACAGAAGCATTTTGATGATGACACAGCTTTAGAGCACAAACACAAAACTAAAAGAATATTTAAAGTAAGGAAAGAAAGAAAAAGCCAGATGAAGATAAAACATGATTGAATCATTAAAGAAGTCAGAAGAATAACTTCCAAAGTAAAACATTATGAATTCAAACCCTAATTCAAATAAACCTGAACCTTTATAAAAGTACAAAATACACATGACTGACTTTATTCAGTGCCAAGTTAAACAGGATTCTCCTGCTTATATGATCTGTGTTATTTTATTTAAGAATAAGTAAGTAAGTAAGAATAAGAACTGAAGTTAAAAATATTCTTCACGCAAACTGAGCTCCCTCGTGATGAAAGGCCCGAAAATAGAGAAACTAAGTTCAACAGCGTCGTTATCTCATCAAATCAGAGGCTTCATGAACAGATGTGATGATTCTGCACAGAACTTAGTGACATAACTTTATATTTAAGTTAATTTAGAGTAAATATGCACCTGACACACACACACACACATACATCTCACAGGTGATGGACAGGGGCGGGGACTCAGTGAGGACATCTGGTGGACATGTGAGGAATTGCAAATGAAAAGAGGGAGGAATAGAAGATAAATATTTAGGAAGTTATTAACAACTGCGGACACACACTGCACGTGCACATTACACACATGTGACATCACACTCACAGACACACACCAGTGAACACATTGAAACTTCCTGGTTCTCTCTCATGTTGATGTTGAAATGTGAAGCTGTTGGTTTGTTTATGTCATTTTGTCCGAAATAAAATAAAATAAATGTTTGAAATAAAATCCTGAAAAGAAGATATGAAGGTTTTTATGTTCTTTAAAATGCAGCAGTTTTATAATATGTTTTTTTTTTCCCCATGTGACTTTTTCACCACTTTCAAGGATAAAAATAACACAACAGAGGATCTGTGTTCACAACACTAGAAGAAAAAGAACATTATATAATCAGTCTCTCTACATTCTGTGCTGTGTCTTGGATCAGGCCCCTCGGCAGACACCCATACCCTGAATATTTCCCATGAGCCTTTGCTGTGAAGGCCCCTCCTGGCAGCTTCCTGTGTTCGATCTGCAGCTCCACACATGATGCACACTGCATGTTAATGTACACACACGCACTGCAGCACACACGTGTCACTGCGACCTACAGGCTGACTTTGAAGGCCCGTTGCCGGGAGATGTCAATGAGACACACACACTGACACACACACAAAGACACACACAGACACACAAAGACACAAATATGTTGCATTGTCAGAGAAACAGGTTTCTGCTGCTGGCTTCATCTTGACAAAGTAAAGTGTGTGTTTGTGTGTCTGTGTGTGTGTGTGTGTCTGTGTGCACAGTCAGCACAGAGCCTCAGGATCTTATCTGTTTGCACATGATGAGGCAGTGATAAGGACGAGAGGCCTGAAGGAGCCATGTTGTATCTCCTGAGACGTCGACCTTTCTCCAGACGACAAACAGACACACACACACACACAGAGACACCCACACACACACACAACCAGACCCACACACAGACTTAGACCCACACACACAGACCTACACACACACAGGCCCACACAACCACCAGACCCACACACAGACCCACACACACAGAGACACACACCTACACACCCACACACCCATGTTAAATATTTCACAGACCCCCCCCTCTCTCTCTTTAACCCTAAACTCAAACAAAGGGCCTCCATCTCTTTTCTCTCTCTCTCTCTCTCTCTCTCTCTCTCTCTCTCTCTCTCTCTCTCTCTCTCTCTCTCTCTCTCTCTCTCTCTCTCTCTCCTTTTCTCACCCTGTTTCTCTCACGCCTCAAACGTCCTTCTCATTCTTACATCACCCCCCCCTCCCCTCTTCCCCTGCTCCCTCCCCTCGCGTTCTCTTTCAGCCCTGGGCTGTGCATACTACGTACACACATGTACACACATGCACACGCATGCACACACGTGCACACGCATGTCCATACAGCGCAGACACACCCCCCCTTCCAATGAGATCCCGTTCCGCAGCCGGTCCCAGCCCCTGTCCTCCTCACTCGCTGTCCTCGCAGAGACACTTCTCCAGCCGTCACCTCAGGACCAGGACGTCCCAGCCGCTCGTAGGTAGGACCGAGCCGTGTGTGTGGTAGATACTGGTTCTTCTACTGGTTCTCATACTGGTCTGTGCGCTGGGAGCCCCTCGTGCAGCCCAGGGTACACGGTGTTCTTTCTCTGCTGCTGCACTGGGACTCACTGGGAGGAGGGACTGGGCTTCCCCCCCCCCCCCCTTTCAACACACGCTTCTATTTTCTAGAAACTTCACCCACATGAGATTTGTACAACAAGTAGTTTGATGAATAATGTAGTGTTTTATAATATCAAACTATATAAGCCTGGTTTTGCTTTTCTTTTGTTTTATTCGGTCTTAATTTGCTCCTGTTTCATCTGTTGACTTTATGCATGAAAGGTTGTGTTTTTTCCATGCAGGGAGTTAATTACTTGACCTTTGATGCAAATGTAATTTAGGAAGCTGCAGACTTCTTCTTTATGGAACATGAATGAGCAGCGTGAGCTATTCTAGGAACGAGGAAAGGCCGATGTGGGTTGTCCTTGATTCAAAACCTCCAGGAAACTCTTGTAGGAGACGAAGAGCAGAATTATTTATAGACCCGTCGGTGAAGAGATGTTCTGCTTCTGCAGTTCCTCTGATTTCACTTTGAGGTTTGAGCAAAATCTCTCTAAATTAAAATGAATGAAAATAAACAAGAGAACAGGAGGAAGAGGAGAGAACTTGCAGGACTCCTCTTCCTCCTCTACTTTAAATATTCAACAGTTCCTGAATGGGAGTCGCTAGAAGTTCAGGCAAACACTCAGGACTACAATTCCCATAATCCTCAGAGGCAGGTCCTGCTCTGCTAAAGGGCCGAGCAGGTGCAGCAGGTGAGACAGGCCCCAGTTAGAACCAGAACCAGGTGAGACAAGGCAGAGTGTTAACTGTTTGACTTGATGATGTTTTATAAGCTTCATACTCAGAATATTAACTTTACATGCACACGTGTCAGTGAGGGATCAAAATGCTAGAGAGTCAATTATCTCTTTGAGCTTCAGACACTAGGAAACAAGTGGTTCAGATATAACTTGGAAAAGTGAAATGAAAAGTGAGATTGTTGTTCTCCTGCAGCTGAACCCTTTACACAGACTAGTACAGATCTGTAGTTTGATGTTTAATCAACTTCCTCTCAGCCACTGAGGGTGAAAATAATCACCAGGTGAAAGTTCTTCAGGACATTTTGAGGTTAAAGTTTGAATGTGACCTTGTGAAAGTGAGTGAGACACAGCTCAGTGCAGCTGAAGCTTCATATCATTGTGTTAGTGTCATCAGTGAAAGATGCTCATAGATGATTTAAACCTATTTTAGTTGCTTCAGCTCCAAACCTGAAGTTTCTGTTGATATTCAGGAGCTTTATTCTCTGACCTTGGCAACATGGCTGCCATGTGCTGTGGTGCTGCTGCAGCCTGATGCTGCCACCAGGGGGCAGACCCCTCTCCCTGCTTTCATGTGGGAGCTGAACTAAGATAAGACTCAAGAACAGTTTAAGTTCAAACTTTATTAATCTGACTCAGACAAGAAAATAAAATAATCAAGATGTAGATAATATACATGGAGATATTGTTTTTTAGAGAAAGTACAGAGTGAAGTACAGTTACACAGAATGATTACATGTGAATGTAAAACTGTATTTGTACTAATGTAGAGGGAGATATTGCAAATAGGTTTATACAAATATATGCAAATAAACTTAGCATAAAGATATTTTAAATATTATTATATAATATAAAACGATATGTCCAACATATACGTGTGTATGTATGAGATTATAATAGTATACATTAGGTGAATTTCACAATAAGAGGCATGTGGAATATAACATAATTTGTTTAAATTCTTTATCATTAAGATGTGAAAGGAACTTTTTACACACACACACTGTACATGAGGGTTTTCCTCAACTATTGAAAGTTTATTTGTTGAGCAGAAGTTGCAGCTGCTCTGTGATTGGATAAGATCGCTATTCCTTTTTAAATATCAGGTGTTTGAAGATCACGTCAGTTCAATCAAACTTTATTAGTTTCCCTCCTTCACGTTTAATCACAGGTCTGAGTTTATCACGATCTTCTTTATACATGAGTCTGAACCACGTGAAGGAGGAACCCCCAACCCCCCCCCTTAACCTCAGTCAGGTCACTGCCCCCTCACCCTGACGCCCCCCCGCCCTCCCTGCTCACTGTGCTGCCCTCTCACATGCTTATCTCCTCCCACCTCCCTCCCCTCCTCTCACCAACTCATCTCCACTCTCTCTCTCTCTCTCTCTCTCTCTGTCTCTCTGTCTCTCTGTCGGTGGCGCTGGGATCCATTGGCTCTCTGGAGGACAGGAACCGGACTCGCACCCTCAACCCACACACACACTGCACCATGTCGGACTCCGAGACCGCTGCCGCCCCCCCCGCCGAGGCCCCCGTCCCTGCTGCGTGCGCCGGCATCAAGGCTGACCTGGACAAATGGTGGGTGATGGTGTGCAAGTTGTCTAATGTGTGTGTGTGTGTGTGTGTGTGCATGAAAAAGTGAAGAGACGCTCGTCATCATGTCTCCAACTTCTAGGATCCATCTCTGAAGGTTTCGGGTTCTCTCCTCCAGCATCAAGACTTTCTCTCTAAAATGAATTCTTCCTCAGACGCCGTCGGCAGCGACCTGATTATTTGAATCGTGTCCGATGATCATGATCGTCGTCTAACGAGCGTCTAGGTCCGAGGGTCCGGCACAAATTGGTCTAAATTCTGAGCTGAACTTTGCACTGATGCGTGGGGGGGGGGGGTCGGCGATTAAATCATAATTCAGCAGCATCCTAACATGCGCCACGCTAAAATGGAGTCTCTTCATTGGACGCAGCGGTCAGCACGAAAAAAAAAGGGAATGAAATGTTTGATGTGAAAACGTCCCGGCGCCAGATGAGGGGAAAGGTTGTGAAAACTGGGGGTCTCTCTGCAGGGAGGAGGGCTCGGGGGGGGTTAATGATGTGTGGCAGGAGGGTGATGTTTCATTCTCATCCACACGCATGGATGAAGGCTGGGAATCTGCTTGCGTCACGGCCCGTCCCTTCCCCAGAATGCCTTGCGTTCGCTCGCCATCTCCTGTCACCTCTCGCTGGAGCCGCCGGCTTCTGGGTTATTTTTATTATGTAATATCAGTTTGAACAGAACAACATGGACGACTCTTCCCTCTCTGTGTGTGTGTTCATAGAGACGTGCAGTGACACAACACTGTGGTTTCTTCATGTTTGTGGCTTCTTGGCTGTCGGGTCTTGATAAGGTGTCGTGGGTGTGAATCCTTCAGATAAGAGCCGGTTCAGGAGGGAGGGGGCGTGATGCACATGTTTCATGTCACATGTCACTTTATCCTCCATTTTAACTTTTTTAAAGAAGTATTTGCAGACTCAAATAAAACCCTCGAACCCTGGAGCTGCTCTTGTATTCGGCCTCAGGTCCAGATGAGGTTTTTATTGCCTCTTGTTAAAGAGCGTGTGTCTCTATACAGGGATTGGACAAAGGTCGACTCTCTATAGATTGTTTCAAAGCTCCAGACTTTAGGTTAACACTGATAAGGAGTCGCTCCTGTAACTTCTCCTGATGTCAGCAGAACCTCGACCTCTGACCTTGAAATGTTGACCTTCAGGCGACAGAAGTGAGTTGTGCCTGAATACATGTTGGACTGAGGGACTCAGTAAAACCCTTAAAGCTTCAGGGTGTAGGATTCAGTGGCATTTAGCAAGAAGGTTCCTGGTTTGAATCCCGGTTCCTCAGCTTCCTAAAGTAGCTGCTACCATTTAACATCCCACTGGTTTTACTGGTATTGACTTCTGCCGAATGGGATCCAGACGTAACGTAGAAGCTCAGCTGTGGAGATCAGGTGTTTGTTGACAGAACATCGACTCCGGCTCCCGTCACCAAACACCTGAATCTCCTCGTCGTTCTGAATCCACATCTTTCACGTCTTCTTCCTCATGTTTCATCCTGAGATATTTTGTATTTCTTGAGTTTCTTCTGCTGTTTCCTCATTTTCACTGAGGACAAACTGACTCGAGACATTTCCCCCCCACACGGCCGCTCTGGAGAATGTCGGGACGTTACCCAGAGTTCAGTGCAGGTCTGACAGCAGATACAAATCAACATGTGTCACTTGCTGTCGCTGGGTAAAGGTCAGAACTTGGGATTCTTTCAGACGGGAGGATTCTACAAACCTACTGTTCTAATATTAGCTTTGTCTAAAAGTGTTCGAATTTCCAACACTCTGCTCTGTCCTCCTGTCTGCACCTTCCACTGAGGATCCAACATGGCTGACTCATGTGAAACCAACACCCTGTGTATTTATAGGAGTCTTTTTAAAGTCCTGCATGGAGGTGTGTGTGAGACTGTATGTGCAGGAGACATGACATGCTCCAGAGATCATGTTACTGCTCCACCTTCTTCTTTTCACCCTGACTCTCATGGGGGCGGCCATGTTGGATTTAGGCCCTTGTGTGGTGATGAATAAACATGTTTCTGTCAGATTTAATTTGTTTTCCATAAAAACAGGAGCAGACTCTTCATGTGTTTTGTGTTTATGGAAGATAGATTTTTTTTTTTTTTTTTAGTTTTAAAGCCGAGCAGGAGTTTTGACCTTGTCAAGGTCAAATGAGTCAAGATTCAGAAGTTTGAGCAGCAGGTTCCACAGTGAACTTAAGAATCTAAATAAAGTGGCAGTTGTTAAAATTCAACTTGTTTAATGAAAATCTAATTCAATTTGTTCAACAGCCGACCTCGTTCTTCAGGTTTCATGATGCTGACACTTTAACAATCATTAATTCACAAATTCATAGATCTTAGTTCAAATATATTATTATAAGTGTGATCAAATATAAAGCCAGATATGGCCGCATGAAACTTTTTGCATGTTTCCCACACAGGACAGATCCATAGTGCAGGTGTGTACATGTGAAGTAAAATATGTTACTTATTGAGGCGTTAGTTCTTAGCTAATATTGACCGTCGAACTTCTATAGTAGATGTGTTGCCTGGGAGTGAACCTGTGTACTTTATACAACACACACTCCTTCATGGGAGTTGAATGAAAGCACACACCCCCCCCCGTCCTCCTTCGTTATCTACACACACACACACACACACCGTTGTGACCCCATGACTTCAGAGGACATTGATTCTTATTCTCACATAACCATAGTTACTTCTTCCTTAAACCTATTTCGTCCCACAACAGGGAAATTTGTGATGTTACAGCAGCCAAAAATAGAGACAAATAATAGAAGTTAAACATGCAATATTTCTGACTGCAGAGAAAAATATATTTAAAAGTTAACTTTCTTGTTTACCCGTCACTTTGAATCCGTTATACGTGCGAGTGACCTCTTTGCATGTGCAGCTCAGTTATTACCATAGATTGAATTATATGGGAAACGCTGCTTAACCTTTAAACATGTCGAAGTAAATCCTCGACTCTATGAGTTGCTTTTTGTCCCCATAAGGAAGAGAAGTCCAGATAATGTGACTGTTCAAACAGATTTAAGTCCCCACAGCGTGAGCAACACCCTAAACACACACACACACACTGATCCTAAGTGATCAGTAACTACAGCTCTCAATCACATGATCACATGATCACTTCACTAATGTTCGTCTACATCATCTTTAATTGCAGCACCTGCTCTGTGATCTATTATTAATATCTGACCAAAGAGCGAGTTCAGCCTAAATAATTCAGTTTCCTGATGATGACATCACTCTTCCGCTCGGACAAAAAACATTAATTTCTCAAGTTAATATTTCAATCTGAATATTAGTTTGATTTGATGCTTCTTTTAATGACTGTATTCAAATGTAATAAGTTAATTAAGTCTGGTTTGGCCCCCCGGCTGAGAAGCTGCCACTGGTTGTCATGGCGACTCTGCGTTAGCCTCTGACCCTGTAACGGGACCCGGCTCGGTCGGCCATGTTGTCTCTCAGATGGCGTGTGATGGCTGCACAGATATGAGGGAGTGGCTTGATTCTCATTTCAGCTCGAGTAAGATCACATGCTTTTAATATTCAGCAAAGAATAAAACAGATGCTTTTACTTTTACTTATTACAGTGCTTTTACTGTAATAAAGCACAACAAGGTCGGTAGAGACGCTTCCCCCCCCTTCGGCTCAGTGGGTTTCTCTCTGGATGGAGATTAAACCATCGCGTGTGTCTGTGTGTGTGTTGTAATGGACTCATTGTGCTGCAGCAGGATGATCTAACACAACCACGTTCCACACTGTGCATGTTCCACACTGTGCATTCGATCATTCAATAACCCCACCCCCCCCGAGCACTCACACACTTCTGACCACCACCTAGATCAGTGTCTCATTTTGCTGCACCCCCCCCTGGCAAAGTGCTGAGTGATAATCCGCTGCAGCCAGCTGTGTGTTACATCACCACCGGCAGCGGCGGTGACCCGGTGTCATCAGCTCCTGTGTTCAGACCTGTTCACTCTGACATGTTTGTTTCTCTAGATTCACAGTTTGGATGAGATGAGGTTTCAGGTCTGAACGGGGAGGCGTGGCCTAACGTGTACATTCCACTGCAGAGTGTACCTTTTCGTCGACACAGGATTGTTTCCTACCTGAGATATTTTATTTCTTTTGTGTTTTTCAGTTTTGTGTTTGTCACGTTAGAAACGTTATCCACACACATCGCTCGTGGTTCTCCAGGAGAAATAATCAAACTCTGAAATAAGGTCAAAAGTAGAACGCCATTTTGATAATTAATCATGGTCAACAGATTTCAGATCAGTTTTAATGAGCAGCAGCAGGTCTGAGATCAGTGCTTGTTACAGAGTGAACAGATGAATGCTAAATGAAATTAGATAAACTATTATTCTCTTGGGAACTGGGAGTTTGATTCTTTATTCACACAAACCATTAAACTGTTTTCTGCTCAGTCACAGTATTTAATCTGCTGCTGTTATTAAATCTAAATGTTGGATAAACTCTGATGGATGATGTTCGAGTGGGGAAGGGATGGGGGGGGGGGTTACTGTCCTGCTCTCTGATGGGCTGAGCCATGATTGGACGAGGACGAGCAGAGGATGTTCAGACGTCACGGGGCAGTGGGCGGAGCCAGTGGGTGGGTTTTACATTCATGTACGGTGAGACCCCTCCCCCTGTGGGCTCTGGGCACGATCACGCAACCTTCCTCCCTCTCCAGCGTCCAATCAAACGTCAGGTCTTCATCCACATGGCTTCTCTGTGTCCCTGGCTCCTCCTCTGTTCCCCCCCCCCCATCTTTCACTCCATCACCCTAATGCTCGGTGGCAGCATCGTCTGCCTCAATTCTCTCTTTCACTTTTCATCCCTCTTTTGTCACATCCTCTTTCTGTCCCTGACGTGTTGATCTATCTATTAAAACGTGTTTGCACATGAAACGTGCGTCTGTTTGTCAACACGTGAACTCAGACTTCTGCTGCTGACACAACAAAACCTCACGTCTCCTCACGTCCTCTCCGTTTACAATCTGTGAGAGGAGGTGATATTGAAATGTGTGTTTTCTGTTCTTGCAGTGTTGCAGGGAACGGAGTGGAGGGCTGCAAGGACCTGATGGAGGCGTTCGCCGCCTGCGTGAAGAGCGCCGCCGAGTCCTGAGGAGCCGCCTCACACCCCCCATGTCAGGATCTCCCATTACCTGGTGATTTGATTTATTACTGGTTATTTTACTGTCTGATGCTAGTGGTGTTAAAATGGTTTAATTCAATGCAAATGTTTGAGTGAAACTAATTTTCACAATGAAAACCACAAAGAGAAAAGAACAATTTAAGGTTTAAATCGAAACATCAAAGGTAATCGAGGGGAATCGTGCTACTCTACGACCTTTGACCCTCGATATTCACATTTGTTTGTGTGTGACCTAAAGAGTGGATCTCCTGCTCTGAGACCTGACTTCCTGTGCGACCTCTAAACGCCTCCCTCTCCTCCAGGTCCACTGCACTGACTCCTCCAGGTTCCCAGCATTCCCTTCTGCACAACAGCACCGGACTGAATGATGACAACAACGATGAAGAAGATGATGATGATGATGATGGTTCCTGTTGATTCAGGCTACATTTGGGATCTGGCAGCAATAACCCTCCCTCCCCCCCTTGTTAGGCTTTTCTGGTGTCCCTCAGTCTTACCCCCCCACCCCTCTCCCTCTATGGCTGATATACAGAACATCGACTTGTAGTCGCTTCCAGAGCCGATGGGCTGTAATGTGATATTGCCGACTTGAACTTATAAATGGAAATAAAAGTATGAAATATTCTTCCTGGTTTGTTTCACTGTGGATATGAAAGAGGCCGATCGGGTCTGTGTGGGTTTTCCTCTGCCTTCATACATCTGGTTACACAATTTAACAACACAATCATTACCCCTCCCCTCAGGGAGGCCCTTTCACAGTGACACTGTGAAGTAAAGTACAGGTTGTGTAGCAGGAACAGTTGTGCACATGTAACAAATCATCACATGTTCAAATCGATCTGTTGAGACGGAGAAAAGCAGCTGAGATGAAACCATGTGAGACGCCGGGGGTTCGGTCACAGAGCGAGGAAGTGGAGCGGCCGCTTGACCACCGTCACACAAACAGACATCAATACATTCAGCTGTTTGTTCGGCTCGTTCTGCCCTGGGGGGGGAATTCAGACACAGACAGACACACACAGCCTGATTTACAGCCTGTGTGCATGTGACTGTAACTCGTCTACGGACCTGAATATACACTGCACAAAAAAATTAAAGGAACACTTTGAAAACACATCAGATCTCATTGTGAAAAAAAATGATGTTGGATATTTATACTGATATGGACAGTTTAATGTCTTAGGAACAAAAGGATGCCACATCTTTGAAAAGTTTTCAGCCTACAGAGGGCTCAACTTTATAGACACCCCGAAAATCATAGTGAAAAAGTGATGTGGCAGGCTTGTCCATTTTGCCAAAATTCAATTTCTGCAACTCAAAATGCTTCTCAATATCTTGTGTGGCCCCCAAGTGCTTGTATGCATGCTTGACAACGTCGCGGCATGCTCCTAATAAGACAACGGATTGTGTCTTGTGGGATGTCCTCCCAGATCTGTCTAAGGGCATCAGTGAGCTCCTGTAAAGTCTGAGGAGCAACCTGGCGGCGTCTCATGGACCGAAACATAATGTCCCAGAGGTGTTCTATCGGGTTTAGGTCAGGCGATCGTTAGGGCCATTCAATTGCATCAATTTCTTCATCCTCCAGGTACTGCCTGCATACCCTTGCCACATGAGGCCGGGCATAATCGTGCATCAGGAGGAACCCAGGACCTACTGCACCAGCGTAGGGTCTGACCATGTGTTCAAGGATTTCATCCCGATACCTAATGGCAGTAAGACTGCTGTTCTCTAGCCTGAAGGGGTCTGTGCGTCCCTCCATGGATATGCCTCCCCAGACCATCACTGACCCACCACCAAACCGGTCATGCTGAACGATGTTGCAGGCAGCATAGCGTTCCTCTTTGGCTTCTCCAGACCCTTTCACGTCTATCACAGGTGCTCAGGGTGAACCTGCTCTCATCTGTGAAAAGCACAGGGCACCAGTGGCGGACATGCCAATTCTGGTGTTCTATAGCAAATGCCAATCGAGCTCCACGGTGCTGGGCAGTGAGCACAGGGCATACTACAGGACGTCGCGCTCTGAGATCACCCTCATGAAGTCTGTTTCTGACTGTTTGGGCAGAGACATTCACACCAGTGGCCTGCTGGAGGTCATTCTGTAGGGCTCGGGCAGTGCTCAACCTGTTCCTCCATGCACAAAGCAGCAGATATCGGTCCTGCTGATGGGTTGAGGACCTTCTACAGCCATGTCCAGCTCTCCTAGAGTAACTGCCTGTCTCCTGGAATCTCCTCCATGTTCTGGAGATTATGCTGGGAGACACATCAAATCTCCTTGCAACGGCACGCATGGATGTGCCATCCCGGAGGAGTTGGACAATCTGTGCAACTTCTGTGGGGTTAAGAAATCGCCTCATGCTCCCAGTAGAGATAATGACTCTAGCTAAAGCCAACACTAATGGAAAACCAGTCGAAGTGATCAAGAGGGAGAAACTTGAAATGACCTCCACATGCAAAACCACTCCTATTTTGGGGGTCGTCTCATTGTTGCCCCTCTAGTGCACCTGTTGTTAATTCCATCAACACCAATGCAGCTGAAACTGATTAACAACCCCCTCTGCTACTTAACTGACCAGATAATTATCAAAAAAGTGCAATTGAATTCATGCCATACCCTGATGAAAAAGTGTTCCTTTAATTTTTTTGAGCAGTGTAGTACATACTTGTATCTGTTTTTAAATACATCATTTTAAATAATTATTTAATAATTAAATAATTTATATAAATTCACACAAAGATTTTACAGAATCTTTATTGATTAGTCCACATTTTTAATATAACCACAGCTGAACACAAGATGGAGCCAAACCTATAAAGCTCACTCAGGTATTTTTCTTGTAGTAAATCATGAGGAAACTTCATACAACAGCATGAGTGTGTGCACGTGAGCTGACTGTGCATGAGTGTGTTTGAACGTACATACATGACCTGTGCAAACATGTTCTGTCGTTCCAGGAATCTAACCCCCGGCAGCAACATGTGAGAGGACAAACTATGTCGCAACTCACAAACATACACACACACTAACACACAGCAGGTACTTCCTGTGAGGACACTGTGACTGAAACTATTTAATTTAGCAATATTCAAACTTATATCTTTACACTGACAGGAAAAAGTGTCACTGATCATTAACATACACTCACAAACACACACACACACACACACAAAGTGACACAGTGTTGTACATGGCAGCACGTGTTGCAGTTACATGAACACAACTGCTCCGCTCTGCACTTGACATCAGACACTAGGCCCCCTCACACGGGCGTCCTGCTACATGCCTGAGGCAGATTCCACAGAGGTGGTGGGAGGAGCCGAGTTTCAGCCTCAGTCGGCACACAGGAGACTAAAGGTCAAAGGTGAGGGGTCACACAGCAGAGTAGGACTAGAGCCAATAATTAACCCACAGTGTTTGGAACCAACTCACTTCCCTCCAACTCTGATTCCCTAACACTGCACTAATATATGATGAAACAGCAATCTGATATTCAGATGATAAACAGAAATGAATCAGAAACACGTTTTATTAATTGGTGCAGTTCCAGCCTGTTGAGGGTCAGAGGTCAGAGGTCAGAGGTCACAACCCCTTCAGCTGGAGAAGGTGAGAGTTTAACTTCTGTGAGCCGACGAACCATAAAAACTAATTGTACGACAAAATATCAACTCCTCAGGTTTAAATCTGTTCGACTGTCAATCAGCTGTGAGTGATATATAAACACTGATGATAATAAACACTGATGATATATTAACACGACATGAAAATCTCCTTCTCTACTATATCTTTAATATTTGAAGCTCCTTCATTTGTACGTGTTGAAGTGTTGAACCTGCAGCGTAACAGCGCCACCGTGTGGTGTAATACCAGCAGCCCCCACACGGTTAGAGATGCATGAGGAAAACAGGTACCTCACATAGACTGTATGGTTCCTCATCAGGTTCCTCATCAGGTTCCTCATCAGGTTCTTCACATGTTCATGTTTATCCTGTGAGAACCTATCGGACCAGACACGTTTTATTAATAATGTCACACTCATAGAGGAAACACATCTCATTTTAGATTTGTCCCCAGTGAACACAACCTACTGCACAAAGACACACACACACACACACACACACACACACACACACACACACACACACACACACACACACACACACACACACACACACGTACACACACTCAAACACACACAGACACACACCATTAGATAATCTGAGCTACATCGACCTGATGGCATCAAGAGATTAAGATTAGAAGGGATAAAGATTTGGGAGTCATACATCACAATGTGAACCTTAATCACAGATTCTGTTGGGGGAACATTATGAATCTGAACCGGTGCTTCGTGTTGTGCTCTCACTTTTCATCCATTATGGGTTTTCAGGATATTTTTGAGAACCAGAGATTTAAGCACATCAAAGCAAAATCCCTCCAGAAAAAAAATTATATATTCCCATTCGTATTAGTGGAAAGCCTGAAACTCTTAACTTTGAAAAATAAAATATACATAAAACACACAAGAACAATATCTAGTGTACATCTACAGTAATTTAATTGAGCTTCAGATTTCATATCTATCTATCTATCTATCTATCTATCTATCTATCTATCTATCTATCTATCTATCTATCTATCTATCTATCTATCTATCTATCTATCTATCTATCTATCTATCTATCTATCTATCTATCTATCTATCTATCTATCTATCTATCTATCTATCTATCTATCTATCTATCTATCTATCTATCTATCTATCTATCTATCTATCTATCTATCTATCTATCTATCTATCTATCTATCTATCTATCTATCTATCTGTCTATCTATCTTGAAATATTAATTTGACAACATTGACAAAACTGACAATTTTGGTAGAAAAGAAGTTAAATATTTTTTATGAACAAACAAACAAAGACTAAACTTTGTTTGATGAAGCTTGACTTAATCCTAAATTAAGTAAACTACAAAATATAAAGTATAATTTATCATCTTTTAGCCTACAAGATATTCAAAGTGATTAATCCAGCTGTGCTTCAGAGATCATGTGTTAAAATCACTATTTAACATCTCGAACACATTTAGTAAATTCTGTTTGATAACATTTTTTATTGATATTTTATATTTGATGGTTTTCTCTTGTTTTAATGTTTAGGGGTTTGTAGGTTTTTGTTATTTTGACAGAGCAGTTTGGTAAATGATGTTCTGCACGTTGCTCGTCCTGAAACATAAACATGCTCCTCAGTAATTTAAACATTGATCCTTATGCTGCTGCCTCCCTGCATGTTTTTAATAAATTGTGTTCATTCAGGTTGTTGGTGATTCTTTGGTCCATGTGGTGTTTGCTGGTTATCTCCAAGTGCTGCTGCAGCCAATCACATCCCGAGGAGCTCTGCTGTAGTAAAAGCAGGGGGTGGGGGCAGAGAGGGAGAGGTGGGGATGCGGGACCCGGATGCTGATGCTGCCCGATGAAGAAGAGGAAAGAAAGGGAAACGCTACGGGTCACTTTATGACAGCCTGAAAAACATCACATCCGAGAGATTTGTCCAGATTTTTCTTCTTCTGGATTGTGCTGAGCGGCGGACTGAGTGGGGGGGGGGATGCGCACAGAGGAGGAGAGGAAGCGAGAGGGAGGACCGGGAGGAGGAGAGGAGGAGGAGGAGAGGCGGCTTCCACCAGCTGAGGATGCTTGTTGTTTCTAGGATTTAATCACCGGGCCTGAGCTCATCCTCCTCCGGCACCTCGCCCTCCTGCAGGCCCCGGGCAGCCTGGAGCATCCTTGCCTTGGTGGTGCTGGGTGCTTTTTTTTTTTTCTTCCTGTATTTCCTGATGCAGGGTCCGGGAGGGGGGGGAGCCGAAGTGTGCACCGGATATTGGAAAACCCATTCTGCTAGCTGATGCTGTTACGATAATAGATTCTTATCCGGACGCGTCTGCACGCAGAGGAGCATCCTGAGCAAAACCAGTACCGGACTAGGAATGTGTGAACTGGGACTGGGAGGAACATGAAAAGCTCTTTTGGACGGTAGCAGCAGCAGCAGGGGGATGAGGAGGAGGGGTGGGGGGGTCCCTGATATCGATCACTCCATGGATTCAATCAGAGCTTTCTGACTTGGGATATTTGAGACTCTGCTCTTACAGAAATCAATTTGTGGCGAATGTAGCCTTCCTGTCCAGGTCTGAGTGAGGAGCTGCTTCTCACAGAACCAGCTTTAAACTCCTCTCTCCCACAGCTGGGGTGGAGGAGAGCACTGTGGACAAACCTCACACACCCCTTCTCCTTCTCCTTCTCCTTCTCCTTCTCCTTCTCCTTCTCCTTCTCCTTCTCCTTCTCCTTCTCCTTCTCCTCATCCTTCTCCTCATCCTTCTCCGCTCAGAAACGAGGCTGCTGCAGTGAGTCACACCAGCCGATCCTGGGAAATGCTTTATTCTAGGCCTGGTAATAAAAGAGTGGAGCCCGGACCTGACCGCATGACGAGCCGGTGCATGGGAGTTTCCTGCAGGGCCCGGTTCTAGATAACGACCACGCCAGTCCTCCTCTCTTCTCCTCTCCTCTCCATGTGCGGAACGGGATCACGCACGGAGCAGGACCGAGCCCTATCTTGATCCGCCTCGCATCGGGAGAGAGAGAGAATTTCAGGATGAGCAGCAAGGAGTTGTCGGTGGGCCTGTCCAGCCAGTACGTGGGGCCCTACCGGCTGGAGAAGACCCTCGGGAAGGGCCAGACAGGTAGGGACCACCCAGTCGCATCAGCTGATTCCAGGGTGTTCACACCCTTATTCAGAGTCACTTTACAATCCCCATTATACCCTGATCTCATGGTTTAATCCTCATTGTGTGTCCTCTTATCTTCAGTGGTTTTATTCTGAAAGAGCCTCCTTAATTCCATAATCACGTATTTTAATATTCAGGGAGGGAAAGACGTCCCAGCAGGCCTCTGAATAAATATCCCAGTATATGATGAGATTGGTCAGTGTTTGTGACAATGTCAGTAAAGCCTCCTGAATTATGTATGACATCCCCTCCTTCCAGTTCTCACACTGCATGATGATCCTGATCCATGTGCCTCCTCTCTCTCTCTCTCTCTCTCTCTCTCTCTCTCTCTCTCTCTCTCTCTCTCTCTCTCTCTCTCTCTCTCTCTCTCTCTCTCTCTCTCTCTCTCCCTCTCTCTCTCTGTCTCCCTCTGCCTCTGCAGGACTGGTGAAGTTGGGCGTCCACTGTATCACGGGACAGAAAGTGGCCATAAAGATTGTGAACAGGGAGAAACTCTCTGAATCGGTTCTCATGAAGGTACAGAATCTACAGGACTCACTTGTCCCAGATAGCGGATGTGGGCCACTGTTCAATGATGCGGCTCTTCTGGCCTTCTTGTGTGAAATCGTAATCGTGGCCCAGATATCCCAGAACACACTAGGGCCACCTTCTGCTTATTGGTTTACATGTGGTGGTTCTATGGCTTATACCTGTGGCCCAGATCTGGCAAACAGGGGCGGACCAACCAAGTGGCGTCATCCCACGTGGGCGGGACAGAAGCCAGTGCGACAATGTGGGTCAAATCTTGACCAAAGCAATTCTGCCATGTGGGGTCTGTCTCCAGTCTGTGAGCCGTCTCTGCTGCCGGGCCGGTAATCACGTTCTCTGCAAAGCTCGACTACGCTCGAACCCTCAACCTACAGAGAGGGAGCTTTCATTTGAGTCAGACAGGAACCCGGAGTCGGCGTGTTGTAGCTCTGAGCGGCCGAGTGTGTGGGCACTGCCTCTGTGCAGCGAACAATAGAGATGATTTCAGTCAGCTCCTCATTACGTCCTGTGATGAAAGCTGCTGCAGCTGAAACCCGCTGGAAGCTGTTTGTGTTTCTAGTGTCTCTGATCACTTGAAGCAACGTGCAGGTCAAACTTCAGACAAAGAGAAGGGCAGCATGTGTTTTGGTTCTTATCTCTGTATCGTCACTCTCATTTTGACGAGTTCTTTCAAAACCTGCACGTGTAGAAGTAGAAACTTTAGAGATCAGGCGTCTGGTACATGAATTACAACCTGCATACGTTACACTGCTGTATACTAGCGTTAGCTGCGAAATACATCTAACGGACGAAACTTTATTTGCTTTTTTATCTCATAATCCTAAATGTGGCTTTGAGTTTTTGTCTTCCTGCTGCTTATTGGTGCTGAAACCTCGCACCACAGATATGTTAGCATAGCTTTAATAATTCAAACACATAATGTCATAACTTTAATCATGTGTCAGTTTATTTCTTGGGCCATGCACTTCAAGGCAGCACATGAACCCGGAAACTCATCACAAAGCTCAACAGTGAAAATCCCATTCGTTTTCTGATTATCAGCCGTAATATTTTTACCATCCTAGGTAGACTCACCGCAAGATATCAGAGTGTGAACCCATGTGATCTTCTCATGTTGAAGCCGCAAATTCTGAATGATATCAACTGCATTTTAAAGAAGATGGGTTTTATTTGCAATGTCAAGAAGAAGGACTACAATTCCCACAATCCTCAGGTTTAATAGCAACGTCTCTGATTGGTGGAGCTCGCTGTGACCGTGGAAATGACTCATGTCAGCTACGACCAGATGTTTCAGTGTTACATCACGTTTACAACAGAACAAACATGATTTCTCTTTCTAAGTTACTGTGGTTTTTAAAGTCGAGAAAAAATCACCAGGTTTAAATTCAAGGTTTAACTAAAAAGAAAGTAAAGCACTTTGTAAGAGGAACTGCTGAGTTAGTGATATTTCTGTGTGTTCTTCTATAACAGCGTCACATTAACATTCACTGTTTATATAAAGTTCAACTTTAACTTCATCTCTGACCTCACTGATACTAATACTGGCTTATTTACACCTTTAAAGAATTCACAGTTTCCTTCTGCTCCATATTTCTCTTGATGCTAACTCATCTTATTTACCTTCCAGCTGCGACTCACGTTTCCTTTTCCAGCTTCTCTAACCTCCCGTCTCTTCACCGCTCCCTCCCTCCTCTGTCTGTCCAGGTGGAGAGAGAAATAGCTATTCTTAAACTAATAGAGCATCCTCACGTTCTGAAGCTGCACGATGTCTATGAGAATAACAAATACCTGTGAGTATCTCTTTATCTCGCCCGGCTCTCCGCTGACTTGTTCCCTTTCTGCCTCTGGATCTCTGCCAGAGTGAAACAACCTTGAATCTTAAAGACAAATGAGAGATGAAAAAAAACCACGAGACATCAGAGATATACGAGGCTGTGAGAGTGTGTATGAGTGTGTATGAGTGTGTATGAGTGTGTATGAGTGTGTGTTTGTGTGTGTATGAGTGTGTATGTACAGCAGAGGCACAGCAGTGACTTATGAGTATGAACACAGAAGGTTTCTCCTCTTCCTCACCTCTCTGACCTCTGCTCCTCCTCTTCAGGTACCTGGTGCTGGAACATGTGTCCGGAGGAGAGTTATTCGACTACCTGGTGAAGAAGGGACGGTTGACGCCCAAGGAGGCCAGAAAGTTCTTCAGACAAATCATCTCCGCCCTCGACTTCTGCCATAACCACTCCATATGGTCTGTAACCTAGCTTTACCCATTCTGTCTTATTCTGTACTTAAATACCTGTATTTTAATCATCAGTTAATATTCTTAATCAGCCATGAGGACATAACTATTATATTATCTGATCCCATGTATCACATGGATAGACCTGTTCATATTGAGCAAAGAGTTGAGTCAGTGACAGCAACGTTTTCAAATCTTTGTTTTAAGTCCAAGTACCTGTGCATCAGTCAAGAGTTAGAAGGTGCTTTACAAAATAAAGTGCAAAGTCAGCGAATGATAGAAAAGCCAGATAACATCAAATAAAAATAAAATCATGTAGTTTTTACCTCCTTTTTAAACTTTCTAAACGTGAGGGAAAGAAGAAAAACACAAAGATGTTAAAGATGTTTTACCTCTTTTCATTTAATATTATTGTTCAAGTAACAACAACTAACAGATTTCTGATATGAGACAATTCTTCACTTTGATTTCACACTGGATTCTATTCTGTAAGATACTCATACATATATTTAACCATAAGTACTAAAAAGTGTTGGTGGGTGGCTCAGGAGGTAGAGTGGGTCGTCCAATAGAGGGTCGGTGGTTCGACCCCTGGCTCCTGTATACTGTAGCAAGACACTGTGGGTGAATGGAAAAACCGTAGAGTAAAGACAAGAAATACAAATAATATAGCATTTAAAAATGGAAATATGTTTAAGTAACTGTACAATGTGTGTGTGTGTGTGTGTGTGTGTGTGTGTGTGTGTGTGTGTGTGTGTGTGTGTGTGTGTGTGTGTGTGTGTGCAGCCACAGAGACCTGAAGCCAGAGAATCTTCTCCTGGATGAGAAGAACAACATCAGGATCGCAGACTTCGGCATGGCGTCGCTACAAGTCGGGGACAGTCTGCTGGAAACCAGCTGCGGGTCAGTACTGGGATCAGTGGGGGGGAACAGGAAGCACGTCTTCTTCACGTAGTCGATGGATTTGTTTATCAGAGGCTTTTTGAAACAGGGATTTATCAGATAAAGCGTGTTGCTCACATCTGGAAACGTAAATGTGTCTTTTGTGTGTGAATGTTGGTGAAGTTGTGTAATCATTTCCTTCTTTTCCTCCTAAAAGGTCCCCACATTACGCCTGTCCAGAGGTCATACGGGTAAGTTACGTCCCTCTCTGAGTGTGTGTGTGTGTGTGTGTGTGTGTGTGTGTGTTTCTAACCCTACCCTCCTGTGTTCATGTCTTCAGGGGGAGAAGTACGACGGTCGCAGGGCCGATGTTTGGAGCTGTGGAGTCATCCTCTTTGCTCTTCTTGTGGTAAGCACTTTAGATCATCTTCATCTTCCAGCTTCTGTAAATTCTGAATTCCAGATTCTTTCCTCTGATTTCTCATAATCCACCTCATGTACGACACTGAACTTTTCACATGGTCCGTCTCCTCCCGATCTTTCCCAGGGTGCTTTGCCCTTTGACCACGACAACCTGCGGCAGCTTCTGGAGAAGGTGAAGAGCGGCGTGTTCCACATGCCCCACTTCATACCTCCGGACTGCCAGGCGCTACTCAAGGGAATGATAGAAGTCAACCCGGACAAGAGACTCACGGTGAGAGAGTTCAAAAACGTCCTCAATAAAAGTTAATAACAGTTAGTTTGATATGATGGTGTATTTATATATGTGATATATTTAATATTCAAAAGGTTACGATTATCAAGCCAAAGCTTAATAATAGAATCAAGGAGAGATTGTCAAAGCAGATGAAATGAAACATTTGAACGAGGACAAATACACGACAGCGGACGGAGGAGAACAGAGTGCACGGAGGAGTTTGTGGAGGGGAAGTGGACTCAGCCGTTAGTCCTGAGGTTTTATCTGTGTCCTCGGAGGTGGAGGTATCTTCATGTATGTGTAATGTGACCAGATGAATGAAGCAGCCTCATCAGGAGCTGAAAGGAGGAACGCACTCGCTGAGGGTGAAGGAGAGGACCTCTCTTCCTTTTCAGCTAAATGCCAACTTTCCATGGCGACAGCGAGGCCTGAAAAGAGACCGGCAGTTCATAGAGAGACAGTGTGTGTGTGTGTGTGTGTGTGGGGGGGTGAATAGATGACAAAGGACGACTGGAAGAAATTCCACAGCTCATAAAGGGAAGCTGGGCTGAAGCCGGCGTGCAGGGTAGAGAGCGGCTCGTGGTCGCGAGGCAGAGAGACGGATGTGATGATGTGGAGCCGTGAAATAACCAGCGAGAGAAACCTCTGGTCACTTAGTCGCTGAGCTAAAAAGCAGATTTAATCAGAGCTGTTGATTAATGGAGCCTGAAACCAGGTCAGACTGTCTCTGCTCGTCTGCTCCATGGAAACCAGACCACACACTGTAAACCTGAGTTTGTACTTAACAGTAGAAACAGCAGCTGTAACGGCGAGCGGACACTTTTAGAACCGCTGGTCTTCCTGAGGTGAATCCCTCCTTCATTTTCTCCTCTGACGGTAAAAAGGGTATAATTCGTGGAACCAGGCCGAGCAACTTCAAGATAAATCATTACATAAAAACATTTGGTTCAGAGCAATAAAAACATTGGAAAACGTTCAACTGCAAATGTACAAGACTGTGAGAGTGAGGGACCAACCATCCCATAAACCATCGCAAATGTTTGCTTTCCAATTTATTATAGGTAGTAATATAAAAATATCCCTGCACAAAATACACAAAATATTTCTACAGCTTCAAAAAATTTTTACACACACACACACACACACACACACACACACATACACACACGCGCGCACACACGCGCGCACACACACACACACACACAAACACAAAGATTATGTATGACTACAACATGATTTCACGAGCCCAAGATATTAGGGAAGCTAATATGATCCCGTAGCATAGCGCCATGCTAACAGCAGCATTGGTAACATGCTGATGTGAAGCAGTTGAATGTTAGCATGCTGCTAACACCTGCTCATTAGCAGGATGATGACACATCACATATCACATTCAAACTTTGACCTTTGACCTTTAGTCACAGCTTCACAAATGCTTTTAGTGTTTTGATTGACATGTCATTGACTTGGTTTTAAAAATGGAAGAACGTGTTTTAATATCAACCAGCTCTTTAATATTGTCTTTTATTTCTGTGGGTTACAGCTCGAAGCAATACAGAAACACGCCTGGTACCAGTAAGTTCAACTTTCAGTTTTCTCTAAAGCAAGAGTAGAAATCTTTTATCTAGTGGATATGTATTAAATATCAGATATTAACAATACACAGACTGTGATTGATTCCACAAATCAAGAAACTATTCCACATGCTTTCATCTCATCACGCATGGTTTCCTGTTGCAGCCTTTTGAAATGCCTTCATAGAAAACCTGTAGACTCTGTCCTGCAGCCTCCCTGACTCCATGCGCTGGTGTCTTCCTGTCAGGAGCGGCCGTAACGAGCCGTGTCCGGAGCAGCCGGCGCCGCGCCGCGTGTGCGTGAAGAGGATCCTGTCGCTCACGGACCTGGACCCCGACGTGCTGGAGAGCATGTACTCGCTGGGCTGCTTCAGAGACCGGGTCAAACTCACACAGGACCTTACAAGTGAGGAGTGAGTAAATCCATCAAACACCTACTCTGTTGATCCAACACCGAGAAATGAACAGGTCACACGGCTGCCTATGGTCATTAGTACAGAATTCAGAGTCTCTCGTTTATCTAATTTAAACCGTTTCAGACATGAACTCCGGAGATGTCTTCGCAAAGTCGTCCAGACTCTTTTCTAGTCTCATTATTTACACTGAGAGCTGCAGAATGTTGTTGCGATCCTGAATAGTCTCCACTGTCTCTTCTGTCTCTTCTTTCTCTGCTTCTAACCCTTGATTTGTGCGTCTCTGTCTTCAGGGAGAATCAGGAGAAGATGATCTACTACCTCCTGTTCGACAGGAAGGAGCGATACCCCAGCTGTGAGGACGAGGACCTTCCGCCCAGAAACGACCTCGGTGAGGAGAGTCGTTCTTTTCATCGTCGAACCAGAAACAGCTTACGTATAGATTGATGTAAATTAGCATTTCTGCGAACTCCAGCAGATTTTTAATAGATTTTTATACAAAAATATTGCCCAGTAAATAAACAAATAAGTAAAAAATGATTAAAGGCTTTATTAGGATTTTTTATTTCACGTGTTGACATTTTCTCCAGAAATATGTATTTTTGTGCACTTTTGAAAAGATAACATGTCTCTCCTCACAGACCCCCCCAGGAAGCGCGTGGACTCGCCCATGTTGACACGTCACGGACGCTTTCGTCCCGAGAGGAAGAGCCTGGAAGTCCTCAGTGTCACGGAACAGGGGTCTCCCACCCCACCTCGCAGGGCTTTGGACACGAGCGCACACAGCCAGAGGTTTGAACCAGCGCTGATAGAAACTGAGACACATGTAAATAATAACTTTAAGATTGTAAAGTACAGGAGAATCTTCTGACGTGTGTCTCGTTGTTGTCTCTTGGAAAGGTCTCGTTCAGTTAGCGGAGCGTCCACTGGTCTGTCCTCCAGTCCCCTCAGCAGCCCCCGGGTAAGAACGTCTCTCCTCAGATACCTGCACTGTGCACGTCTGTCCCATGTGTCCCATCCACAACATGCACGAGTCAGTTTACCAATTTGTATTCATCCACAGCTGAAAATAGTCCCATGTAGGTGGAAGCATTGACTCCTTACTTAGGTTGAGTTTGATAAAAATAACAGAGAACAGTTGTTTTCAGGAATTGATGAACTTTAACTGACGCCCGGGCCTCACAGAGAGTTTTGTTTTTCATATCGTGTTTCTGTACCTGTTTCAAAGTAAAGGCACTGGAGCTGAATCCTGAAATACTTGCAGGACTGGAAGATCTACGGCTTCATAGATTTACTTGTCTTTTATTCGAGGAAATACGGTCATCAAATCTCTGCAGCAGAAACACACTCTGTGTAAACAACAGATCTGAGATTAGTTTAGATCTGAGGCCTTCACCCTGCGATGATAAGTTAAACACAGTTTCCTGAGGAACCAGAAAAAGCAACTTCCACTGATGTCTTTGAATTCGTCTCCATGTCTCTGTCACACGTCATGTTCATCTCACCTCATGGACACATCTCGCTGCCTCTGTCTCACATGCTGATACGGACATCACTGAATCCATCTTGTGTTCGAGGCTTGTTGAACAACTGTGTCCATGACTCATAATTCATGACCATTACTCTCTGTCCATCCCTCCTCCCCGCTTCTCCCCATATCTCTCTGTCTGTCCATCAGAGTCCGGTCTTCACTTTCAGCCAATCAGAAGTCACCTCCACTTCCGCTCCCAACTCCAAAGACCCCAAACCAGGAAGTGCGGCCACCAGCGCCCGGCCCACCCGCCCGCCGCCGGACACTAAAACCATGACCCTGCCCTCAAAGGGCCCGACTGAACGGACCCAGCTTCACTCCATGAAGTCCCTCCCTCTTCAGACTCCACGCTCCCCCTCCCCCTCTCCGTCCCCCCTCCTGTCCCCCATCCCACGCTTCTTCAACTTCCCCTCGCCATCTGTCTTCAAGTCCAAGAACTCCCAGTCGTCCTCTAACCCCTGTGCCACCCCTCCCCCTGTTTCACAGGTCACGCCTCAGGGCTCGCCACTGCCCACCCCGCTGGGCACGCCCGTGCACCAAATCCAACACCCTTCCTCCACCACCCCTCCCTCCTCCTCCTCCTCGTCTTCTTCTTCCAGAGCCGACGGAGGCGGCGGGGGGGCCTCGCTGTCGCTGACCCCGCCCTCCAGTCCGGGCGGCAGCGGCGGGATGGCCGCCTCGAGCTCCGCCCACTGGAGAACGAGGCTCAACTCGTTCAAGAACAACCTGCTGGGCTCGCCGCGCTTCCATCGGCGCAAGATGCAAGGTGAACCAGATCAGTGACATCACTTCCTTTAAAAGAAGCGGTTTATATGCAAATATAGGTTCTTGTTTTATTCTGTATTTAAATGCAGTATAGAATAAACAGTCAAATAAATAAAAGAATCAGATTTTCTTTTATTTATTTGACTATTTATTCTACACTGCATTTTAATCCAGGATAAAACAAGAACCTGTATTTGCATATTTGTGACTGCTCGGATAATTTCCTGTCATTAAAACTCACTTCCTCTGTTCTCCCTCTTTCTCTCTGTTGGTTTAGTCCCTACATCCGAGGACATGTCCAGTTTGACTCCAGAGTCCAGTCCAGAGTGAGTTCACACGTCTCCTTTGATAGTTCCGTGTTTTCTGTCCAAGTGCAAAACATCAACGCAACAGTTTTGTGCGAAGCGACAACAGATGTTGACAGTGAAACGATGATGAAATGTGATGCTTGTATATTTGAGGTGTTACTGTGCAGGTGCTCAAAGCTCGTTTCCCTCTCAACATCCGTTGTCGCTTCACGTTCATTGTGGTTGTGTTTCTGTTGTGTTGCTTTGTTCTGGCGACAGCACAGGTCCTACACACGCCTCTGGCATGTTAGTGGATGGGTCTTTTCAGTGAGTTGTGTTGTCAGAGCCGTGGGCTTCAGTGATTTATCTGTGTGATATGTGAAATCCAATCATACCAAGTGGTGATTTACTTTATCTTGTAATGTTTGAGATGAATGGAGCGTTAGTTCCCTTCAGCAGAATCACATGTGACACTCTGGTTTATCTGCAGACTGGCCAAGAGGTCGTGGTTCGGTAACTTCATCAGCCTGGAGAAGGAGGAGCAGATCTTTGTGATGATCAGAGACAAGCCGCTCAGCTCCATCAAGGCTGACATCGTCCACGCCTTCCTCTCGGTGAGTCCCGCCCACGACCGGCGTGACTTCATCTTCCATTTATGACTTTAACGGCTTGAGCGTTTATCTTTTTATGTGAACGTCTTCCTCTCCGCTCCAGATCCCGTCCCTCAGCCACAGCGTGGTGTCTCAGAACAGTTTCCGGGCAGAATACAAGTCCTCGGGCGGCCCTCTGTCTTCCAGAAGCCTGTCAAGTTCCAAGTATTGCTTCATTTTTCTTCTCAGCCTCAACCTTTAGGAGGAGTAATCAGAAATTTGAAGTGAAAATGCTTTTCGTTGGTTGTGACTCTTCTGTAGGTGGACATTGCTTTCTCAGAAGGAGAGAGGGAGCGAGAGAAGGAACGAGCAGAGAAGGAAGGAAGGAGACAGATGGGAATCTACAGCGTCACCTTCACGCTAATTAACAGGTACAAGGACTTTTATTCAAGAAGGAAATGGAGACACAAAGCTGGAGGTGTAG